>NW_019100471.1:11278-315009 GCF_001856785.1 Myzus persicae
ACGGAATGTCGATTTTAATACAAAATTGATAATATTGTAGTGTAAATACGTAAAACCCATCCGTGCATTATATAATAATAATTTCTTAAAACATTTCCAGAAGTAGGAAAATGTATTATTAGCCACACGACCATGCGGGCGTCTTTGTCGCAGCGTTGTTATCGGCGGCGGTGGCGATGGCACGGCTGAACAGACGAAGTCTATTCTTGTAATAATTATATTTATGAAATAAAAATTTACAGAAATCCTAGCTTTTTTTTGTTTCCTTGTGATCTTGGAATGCCCTAACGGCTAACACTAAAAACACTATTTTATACAATTCTTTAAAAGTTGTATGGGGGGGATCTGACCACCACATCCCCCCTTGTATACGCCCCTGGGTTGCATAATTGTATATTGGTATTGGCGTATCTATCTATCTCAGTTCATAGGCAAGTTTGCGTGACTTTGTGAACTAGGTAACTAGATGAAATTGGACAATTAATTTGTGGTGGATTGTACATGGCATTTGGTTTAAATCTAACGTGGTCTAAAATACTCTTTAAACTTTCTAAATACCTATCTCCAAGAACAAATTTGAAATTTTCACAAAATCGGTTAAGTCGTTTTTGAGAATATAGGTGCCCATATCATAGCTACAAATATACATTTGACTCTCATATTGGTTTTAAGATATAATTTCTCTATACGAAACCATAAAGTGACGATTTAATGGATGCTTAAATGCTTTTATATTATCTATCATAATATTGATTACCTATGTATTAAAATATCTTAAAAAGGCCTTTATAAATAACTCAGGGAGGTTACCCTCCTCCTTATTTACGTCAATTCCCACGATGGATGAAGAGTCCTTACAAAGGACCTAGAACAAAACATTTTATTTCAGATGGGTATAGAAATAGTTTTGTGTATTGACAGTTTTAATTTTAGGCTTGACAGATATGTGCATTTTTAACACGTAATGCCTCGTATGTTTAATTGAAGTATGTCCTTAGTTTTCGTTATAATAGTGACTCAAAAATACAAGAATGAAGTTCATCTGGTGAAGAGTTATAAAAATGTGTCAGTTTATCGATTATTTTATGTTATTTTAATAATTATAATTATAACGTTTGATAACTTCTATTTAAATTTTTAATAATTTATATAGATAGTTTAAACTAAAGTAATAAAATATTATAATATTATTATGTAGATATATGTTGTCTTGTGTAGGTAGGTACTGACTTTGATGTTATATATTATTAAATTATATGATGAATAATGATGTCTTATTTTTATATTAAATATTAGCGTGGGTGACAATAAATATGTATATATATTAATATATTATATAGGTAGTTGCTAGTATTTTCCATTTCCGTTAAACGATATTGATGTCGAATTTAAAGCAGCATTGGTCGTCCCTATTAGCTTCCGGTCCGCCGTCCCAGAACTTAAACTTTACTGTGTAACTAGCCTTAGGATAGTTTTTGGATACGTATAATTTGTACAGCCAATTCTGTTCGATGTCTTTCACAATGGGACAATTTGTGTATAAGCACGCGTTCGTGTCCATGTCCATAAACGGCAAGTCCAACAGAAGGGTTTCAGCGTATAGTCTTGTCTTTGGAGCGACCGAACCGAATTCTGAAATAAATGTATACATATTTAAATGTAAAGAGGAATAAAAAATCTTTCTTAATATTTCAATATCTCAACATGTAAAATGTATATACCGGCTGTCCCGCCCGACCTTGTTAGGGCCAGAATACAGTTACGGGGGGGGGGGGGATATTGAAAACATTGAAAACAATTTCAGCCTAAATCTAATAAAAACAGTGTAAATACTATGTAAGCTAATTGGTAAATATAATTATTCAAATTCCAATTTGTCATGTACTAAAGCTACTGTATATTTACTTTATACCTACACGTGTCACGTTTGATGTTGATAATCGACGGTCATAACATAGCAACCGTGTACATATCGTATCGTACCAATTATGTCAACTAAATTTATATTTTTACTAAAAATTTATCATTGCACAATACATATCGCCAATAATAAAATAGGTACCTAGGTACTGCAAGTATCCACATATTCTATTGCGTCAAATAAGTTTAAATGTTCAATTATAATACACTTTTATCTTTGATTGCTGCCGAAAACAGACATCCTACAATTCACCAGAGTCTACAAGGAGAGGGGGGGGGTATCGCCTCTTGGCCGCCCCTGCCAAGGCCAAAGATTTGTATTTTTAATAAATATATTTGTAAAAAACTGTATATTTGAATTTTTTCGGTTAAGTAGTTTTTGAGTACCTATGTAAACTACAAACATTCGAAACTATATATCAATGTATGGAAAGATATTAACTATTGATATTTAGTAAGATAAACCTTCATACATTGTGATCTATAGTCTATACCTACGATATATTGTATGTGTATAGTGGTTATAGTATTTAAGTTGAGCGATTAAGAGGGGGGGATAATGATATAAATTATAAATACACATTGGTGTTTTTTTGTGGGGAAATAACGATTTATTATTTTTCGGTGGTTTTTAAATTTATATAAATTAATACTAAGAAAAAATTAATAAATTTGTAGGTATAATAAGTAATAACTAATAATAAGTTCCGTGGTGTCTACACTCAGTGTGTACGTTGTTAGCTCCCGGATGGGTGACCACCAGAGATTTTTAGCAACAAAGTCCTTGCCGCACATGAAATACGTATTTTAAACCAACCGTTCCCCCTTAGTTTACAAGGGGCCCTTACAAACATCTAATGCTCTTAGTTGCCAGGCTTAGTTCAATAAATAAAATTAAAAAAACTAATAAACAAAAATGTAAGGGAACTATAGTTTATACCAACAATTCTAAAAGGTGATATAATAATCAATACGTGGTCTTGAGTATTGTGTTCATGTGTGTTAGAAATTTATGAAATATCATATCAAATATCCCTGCTGACCGTCTCCGCTCAGAATCGTTTTTAGTAAATTTAATTTGAATTTGACACATAGGTACTTTACTAGTGATCCACTCTACACCTATACTGTACAGCAGACTGCAAAGTTGAACCAACTTGTCCAACTTTCTATAATTATATTTGGTATTACATATTATATAAATATGATTAATGAATTCTACAGTTTTATACATACATGGAAAGTAGAATAAATTATGTAAACACATACAAATTACTAGAACTAAACGATAAGAAGACTATATTTTGTAATAATAATAAAACAATTTTCTTTATCTACAAAACATTAATTATAATATACTGTCATCTCATTCAAATATGCTCGAAATATGCTTGAAATGTGATTAAAAAATAATTTATTTATAGACTATGTACTAGTAGCTACACGCAGATTCTTGTGTTATTTAAAATTAACCTATAGGTAGTAAAGAATTCTTATACTTTTATTAGGTGGGTACAACTTGAGAATAATTGTAATTTAAAATATCTAGGTAAATGCATATAAAGAGTACATAGGTATCTACATACCTACCAAATAATATGATAAATAATATTAAATTGATATTTATAAGTAATAACTAATAAGTACTAACTATTCATATTTATAAAACCTATATTAGAATTATTGATTATTCATATAAATTCATATTATAACTACAGTAATGTAATTAACTATAAAAAATTCTGCTCATTAGTTTCTTTTTTAGTAGGTAATAAAAATTAATTCAAATTGATAGTTGTAAATGATACAATCGTTGTATATATACCTACAATATACATAATATATATAATATATATTTTATAGTATTTTTATGATTTTTGCCTAAATTTATTTGTCAACGATATAATATATACATATATCATACATTATGTATATAATTAACGGCAGGGATGACGAAGCGATGACTAGGCGATATGCTGAACGATAAAGAATAGTTTAGAGTTTTAGACCATATAGCTATATATTATTTTACTTGATACAGAGTGTATATATTATAGATACTATTCTACATATTATAATAGATACTATTCTACATATTCTAAAATGTTTTTTTTTCATTATAGTTGGATTTCAAAACGTCGGAGAAAGGTAGGTGTTTCAATGATATAGGCAAGTCGTATGTACTAAATTCTACTATGTCACACTATGTTGTTAATCATATTGTATTATTAAGGTAGGTCGTATAGGAACCACCAAAACTGTCCCAGTATAGATTCTGTAATTGTATGTATTGTATTATAAATTGGGATTAATTTCAGTCAACATTTTCATTACTAAAAAAAACTCACTACAATTTTGAACTCGGTACATCAACATTTTCAAAATAATTATTCAATAATTATGTGTAATTAGTTTATACAAGAAAAATCTGGATTTTCATTTGAAAAACAGAAGTTTGCATATCCACCGTAGTACTCTTTAAGTAATACAGAAAAATATCAAGACCTTGAATACTTCGTATTATGGTCTTAAGTATGTTTAAAAATTCCAAAAATCAGAATTTGAGCATGTTTGATGAATATTTTTGTATATTTTATGTACCTATAATTTGACAATAGAACAATGCAGTTTAAAATATGCTGTACCTATTTATTATTTTTGCACATAACACTTATTTTGATAAACATTACATACTTGTCACAGTAATAGGAGACCTGCGTGGCTGCGTTATCTTATGTACGTATAGGGTTATTTAATTGTATTATAAATACCTATTATGTGTTCGGTGTGTTATGTGCATTTTGCATTCTACATTTTATACTATACATATTACGGAATATAACATATATCTACCTAAGTGTCCTATAACACCTACCTACCTACCTTCCTACCTATACTAACATAATATTATGACTAGTTTTTGTTTCTAATTATTGTGTTATTTGTCTATTTAAAGAATACTTATATACATACTAGGTTTATATTTAAATGTGATAGACGAGTTAACGGTTTGTGGCAATTCACATGGTAGGTTGTCTAAGGCTTCGGGACATGGATCAACAAACATATCGTAAACATTACATCGAGTATCTGAAAAAAAAGAAACAACAAGTAATAAAAAACGGAGTAAAATTTGATCAACATAATATTATAATTTATAACCAATGCAAGCATTGAAGCATCGATGCAATACTCACTCCGGCTGCACATGCGATAGTTTTTTATTTGTTCGGCGTTCACTGCACTTGCAGCAAACATTAATCCTACAGTTAACACGAAAATCACCATCGTGTAACGGAATCAGTAACTCACACTAATGACTGGCACAAGAAAACTTTGAAGTCAGTGTTTGTGGTTTGGTACAATTTATCACACTGCGATAGCCGATAACCCGCGGTGAGGTTATCGTTTAAATACATGTAGAGCACCACACAATTTTTTTATTCCAAAGTGGGGGTTTATCCAATTAATTTGAATTTATATGTCATTAATGTAAGTAGGTACCCATGTATATATAGTGTATACACATTTTACTGGTTAGTGGTTAGATATATCAAAATCAAATAATACGAAGCGTCAAACATGTTTATCATTCATACTGTAAATAGTAGGAATATACTTCTAAGTTATATAAATTATGTGTACATAATATATAGTTTACGCTATACATATTAAAACCCAAATGGACCTATAGCCATTTGCTATTTAATTTAGCAGATGGCAGAAGAATTGTGGATTCTCAAATACACAATACTAAATTTTAGATATCAGTTTAAAATTTAAATCATTTGATTCATTAGTTGCAGAGATTTCGCAGTTTCATTTATTTCTTTGACCAACAGTTATGTATCAGTAATGAACCATCTAAAAAAAAATCGAGTTACTCGTGATCACCAAATAGGGGTAATAAAATTTTATTGAATAGTCTTAAAAATGAGTTCTCCGATAATATTACCAGGTAATCCTGATTTACATTTTACATACGAAAGATTCACAACCATCTAAAATGTAAATAATAATTTGTTCATTTTATGATGCACATGTTATAAATAGCAAATATAGGTAGGTACTTAAAATCATTTTCTCAAAAAGTATAACTTTCCTTCTTATCTATAAAGATAAATATTTAAAAGGCTTAAATGTTAATTACTTAGATACGTAAATAAATATATTTGTTTAAGGTTAATGTTTTTCCTAAAATTGATTTAGACGTGAATTATTTAATGACTATAATATAAACTATAAAGAACATTAGCCGTGATAGGTACCTAGATATATACATTATAAGAATATTATGAGTCAACTGTAACAATTTAAAATGTATATTTTATAAGAGAGTATCCTTATTTATTTATGATTTTATTCACAGCATTTCTCTTAAATTTTTTTTTCTTTTCCCAATAGGTAGTTTATCTCGTAGATAAACCACAAAACCACTGTATATAAGGCCATGTTCAGTTCATAGTTTTTATTATATGTATAGGTACCTACATATTGATGCTATATCGTTATGACTAGGGTACAAAGGACTTGTAGCATTTGCATGTTTGTTTTGCACTATCAGAAAAATAGCAGAGTAAGAAACAAATACGTTTCATACTGAAACAAAGCTAGTTTTTAAATTTTATTTTGCATATAAATGTATATTTTGAGTTTTTTTTTTGGATTTAATGCATATTTCTTCGATTATATGCGGTAAGATGCATAATTTCAATAATTTAATTTTTTATCAATACCTTCCGCGATTTTGTTTAATTTAAATATTTTAATACGACCAAAATAATGTTGAATTTAAAATTATTTGAAATTTTGATCATTACGGTAATTGGTAAGTTGAATTAATATTATTCATAAATTATCAGTGATGCTCGAAAATTATTTTATATACCTACTCATGCAAAATTACTATGTTCTGGAACAAAATGACTAAAATTGTTATTCTTTGTGTTAATATGTAACTTCGTCTAAATTTAAAATTAAAATTACTATAAATAAAAGCTGTGTTTATGTTTTTTTTTTTGATATTTTGGTTACAAAATTAACTACTTATGTAGAAACTTGTTTTAAATTTTCAAATGTTAACTATAAAAGTTGAACATTGAATACATTTGTAACTACAAAATCATTTATTTCAATTTTCAATTTGGGAAATGTTGTCAAAGTTTGAACTTTAAATGATTATAAAACAAAAATGTGCCTAATATTTTTCAACTGCTATTGTAACAATATACCAAGAGTCTTGTATAAGATTTCCATGCTTTTTGGCAAACCAATAACATTTTATTGATATTCATAGAAAAAAAAATGAGGATTGAAAATGTCCGTCAACAGCTTACAACGAGTAAAAATATTTTGAAAATGTTATCAAATATATGAATTTATGAGAAAAACATTTAATGTGAATTTCAAGTGTCCACAGTAATTCATTTTTGGATAAGAAAATTGCTACAAGAGAAATCGACTATCGAGTGGATATCCAATGTTGTAAATATTTCAACTTCAAACGCCCATAAAAATTTAATTTGACTTTCCTTTAGACATTTTTTTTTGATAAAGTTAGACAAACTTATAAGGAATCTTGTTTTACATTTTTAAATCTTAGATATAAAAAGGAAAATTTTTATGAATTTCTAACTCAAAATAATTTATTAACTTTCGTGATTTTTCCGAATTTTGTCAAAATTCAAAATTAAAACGCTCATAAAATATTATTGTGGATATACGCCCAAATTTTTGTTTAATTTAAACTAACAACAACTTACGAGAAACATTGCATACATTTTCAAGTTAATTGACAGACCGATATTTAAAAAAAACAATTAACAATCGAAAATTTCATATATCTATAAATAGCTGAATAGGAGTCAAAATATTTTGAAAATTTTATGGTATATGAAAATGGTAACAAAAACATTCAGTGAAAAATTCATGCATCTATGGTAATTTTTTTTAGAGTTACACTAAAAACTAAAATCGAATTTTTCGAAAACCAATTTTGTGTACCAACTATCACGTTTTCCCTTAATTTTTTGTTTGTATTCTTGTCGCTTTTTAAGACTATTGGGGATTTTAGCACCAAACCGTGATGATAGACACACAAAAATAATAATAAAACTCACATCATTGTAAAATCAATACAGTAATACACTCATCACATCTCTCAGAATCTAAAACATTTTTCAAACTACTTATTCAACTCATTAGAAGAAAAATTAACATCACTAACAATAATAATTCAAGCACTTTAATTTTAAAGTAAATATTAATTTGTATTATGCCTTCTTTTGTTGATCAAATTTATTATTTCAAATGTACTAGTTTACCTACGACCCATAAAGAAACTACTTTTGTTATAAATTATTAATCGATGTGCTCTGGTGCCCTCAATAATTACAATACAATACGAATCTTTGTTTTGCTATTTACTACCTATTTTCAATGAATAATTTTGAATACACAATTCTTAAAAATGTATGAAGCTAATTATTTTTAGAGGCAATAAATAGTATTTACGATTTTGGTGTTTATAAAGCTTTCACCCGAATATAATATTTTGTATTGACATCTCCACATTGGTAAATATAGATTATAGGTACATAATAGGTATATTGTATAATCATTTCAAGGGACACCAATTTTTTTTCAATTCTAAGAGTCCAATCTTTTAGTTTTTCCAATTTGATTTGGTTAGTGGATAGAAATTTAGAAAGTGCCCACATAAAAAACAATTAGAATATTTGTACTTAAAATTTGTTTGTCTTTGTGTTGCATTACAAAAAGTCTCATTTAATTTTTAATTGAATCCATAGGTATACAGGTTAGGTTATTAGTTATTAATATTAATAATTTATGTACGCTGTAGAGTAAACCCATAATATATATACGTCTATATGACTATATGACTGGGTTCAATTAAAAACCGAATTAGACTTTTCAATACAAAAACAAACAAATTTTAACCACATCGACAACGTTGTCAATCCTGAGTCTGAAAAAAATGGGTATGACATTTTGTACCTATCCGTAATAATTTTTTTTCGTTTGAAGACTTAGTGATTTAGGTAGGTATGGATGTATTTTTTTCTTATGGAAACTTACGTACGGGTGTATTTTTTGTGTGAGGGAAGTACCCATGACCCATCATGGGTGATTTTTAACTATACTGTATCTTGTGTCTGAGAACTTAATTTCACCCAGTGGTTATTGCTTGCTGTGCCTTCTAATGTCTTAATCTTTAAAGAAAGTGACCTATGAGTAAAGGTCACAATAAGGTTATTACTTATTTATCAAAATATCAACATACATATTACATACTAAAATCTAAATTAGTGTGCACTGTGCCGTTACCATACCTATAGGTTAGAGGTTAAAGGTACCAACTTAAATGTCTTTTAAAACGTCGATTACACTTTCATTTTGATTAAGTTTTTTTTTAATATCTTCTTTAGAATAATTATGTCACATACAATATTATTCACACATGTAAATTTGTCACATTTACATCATGTGCAACATATCATTAAAATCGCGTAATCGCTTTCGCGCTTAAATAACGACGATAATCGACCTTGCCGGCGTGAGCTGCGGTGTCCGAGTGGTTAAGGAGTTGGACTCGAAATCCAATGGGCTCTGCCCGCACAGGTTCGAATCCTGTCCGCAGCGGAATGAAACTTTTTGACAGTTTTTCTCGAGCTTTCCTATCGTTCATCGATACGCAGCGATTCGTTTATCGTACGCGTCCACACGGGAAAACGCCTCGGTGACGCTCCGGCGGGTCTCAGAACTCGCAGAGGAAAAAAATCGTGTACCGTTTATGGCAAATTTTTTTCGACGTGTCACTGTCTACTGGACAACAACAACAAGCCAACGACAACAACAACAACCACTCCAAGTCCATTGCACGGTAATTCCCCGGTCTGTTTAGCACCGGGACGACGGCCACACTGTAAACACCGCCGCCGCCGCCGGTTGCCATGAGTTACACCTACAGGCAACTACTCCGCTCTACTACGACTGCCGCGGACTGCCACCCCACACACTCGTCCACAGTCGGTCCGTCGCTGTGTTTGTTGACGTTAAGCTCGTTCGTCGCCGCTGTTGTTTTCGTCGTTTTTCGTTTTCGTTTTCGTTTTTTTTTTGGGGGGCTTTTTAACTTTCGCTCAGTTTTAAATTTGTTTTTCGCTCACACGTACACGAATCTTTGGATCTAGAAAACATCATGTCCGGACGTGTTTTTGTAGCAGTGAAGTGACATTTCGCGAAGGAGACCAAACGTGAGTAGTACCCATGAATCAATCATAGCTTTATCGTTGTCATTAAGCAATATTATCGTCGTGTAGTCTAGTGCATCTATCGCTTTTAGGTGAATCTTACTTGTCGCCCGCATAGAATTGGTTTCGGGAGGCCATATACTCACTGTTATATTCTTTCCACAAACTTGCTTATCGGTTAGGTATTAAAATCTCCCGGACTGGACACATCAATGGATGGTTCACATCAATGTAGACCACCTACCTATAGTATAATATTGTGTTATCGAAGAGCGATTTCTGTGTCCGTCAGTTTGAATTCACACGGTTCGGCATAACTGTAAAAGAGAATCGTAGTTCGGTCACATAACCACCGGTTAAACAATCCAGATTCCAGGTTGAAAAAAGTCTACACCTGTTTCGTTTCCAGGTAGAAACTTTGAAACGAATAAATGACTACAACAACAAAAACAAAACCAACAACAACAATAACTACGATGACGATAATATTATTATTGTCGGTGGTGTTCACTCGACGACACGCGTGCTTGGTGCTTCACAATATTCGTTTATTATCATCACGCGATAAGACGATTATACATTTTTATATACGGACACCTGTAGTGGCTGTGTGGCAGCGCATGTGTGTTTGTGTGATTATTCCGGCTACAGTCGTGTGCTCGTGTCGCTAGATCTTCGATCATTACAATTATTATGTAACATTATCATTATACATTAGGTAATTATGTTGTTCGTACCTATACGCGCGTCTGGCGTCGCGATATTTCAATATCGTTCAACACACAAATTGCAGAAACGCCGTCTTACGCTAAGATATTTAATATACCAGGCAGTTGGTATTGTAATTTGCCGAGGTCTCGTCGGGAATTATTTTTTTGGTCTTACACTTTAAGGCACAATGTCCTATATGTCTGAAAAACTGCGTGCCTAGTTAATATTGTTATCGTGCGATAATCACAATGATTTATATTATTATGACTTATGAGTAATGTACAAAATACACGAGTGGATCTCGAAACTGGTTATAGTCGGATTATATCAAATTATTCCGACTTCTGAGGTCGATTGATTATGGATGTTTAAGTTACATTTTAGTTGAATACAAATTTTAGTCTTTATACACATAGGCACAAGGTGCCATTATAACAATAATTATCAATACATTACTTTAATTATATTCTTTTGAATGGATTATATTTGTATTTAGGTATTTATTTTTAAACATCATCACGAGCTTAAATAATATAAGATAGGTATACAAATACTTAAATATAATATATGAATAACTATTTGTGTCAAGTTTTGTAATAAGGTAATTCAGTACGTTCTAAAGTAGTGTTTACATTGTTTTAATACGTTATTTTGACATACGATGAGTGATGACAGACCTGAGTGTTTGTGATATTTGAATGGTTAAAGAGATTAACATAAAATACGACGAATTATTTCATAAAATCGTAATAACAGTTGAAACTGTATTATTTAATCATATTGTAAAGTCTCATATATATATATATGTATGTATATATTATATACCTAGCTAACATTTATTACATGTAACTATGTAAGTACCTGCTTAGACTGTGTTTGTGACTAGTATGTAACAGGTGTTTATACATTTTTTTAGTTTGTTTACTTTTTAGGGTTGTTAAAAATATCTCCTTTTTTGTAGAAACTACAATATTATTTATATTTCTATATTATATATATATTAAAATATAACGTAAGCGGCTTCTGTAAATTATTATTGACTATTGTTATTATTATTGTTGGAAGACTATAATGGCAGTGTGAATTTTGCTGGCTAATCGGTTCTCATAAATCTTTGAACCATGTGTAATCGAATATCTGTCGACGAAAACGGGCGGTGGTAAACTCTCCCGATTGTATGGTAAACTCTCCCGATTTTTAAAACTAGTAAACTCTCCCGATGGTAAACTCTCCCGGGTAAATATTATGTTTACCTGAAAGAAATGTATAAACTCTCCCAAGNACGAAAACTACGTTAAAATGTCACTATAATATTATAATAGTTAGTAGTTACACCCCACCCGCGTGATCTTTCATTATTATGTTTCATCACCGGCTAATGCGGAGAAAACCATTGTGTTTCTTGTTATTCAACCCGTAGTCAAATAAAATATGAATCGAGGCAACGGATCCTAATTGAAATTGTAGGCAGGTATACAATTCACCGAATGAGCGTGCCATAGTCCAAATAATTACGTTTGACAATGATGTTCGGCAGAAATTTCCATAATGCGTTTTTTTCGTCAAAACATCTTAACATAGTAACATCCTTGATGGTAAAATTTATATTAATTTAAAAAAATTGTGAAAAATCGGTTAGAGTTTCGTCAACATGGTCATTTGCGCATTGTATCGATTCACCATGATGTATTTTATATTACATATAATACGAGGACTACTGGTTTTCAAAAGAACCGTATAAAATGATTGGCGTCCTTCGATTATTGTCTAATAATAATTTAGTGCATAATATCATATATATATATCATTTTTTCCCGATCGCGCAGAGAGTGAGAGTCTTATGGAAAAAAACTTGATGGATAATATTGTTACAGATACCTATACCTATACCCATCGTTATTGTTGTTGGCGTCTGTTAGTCGAAGTGTTTATCAGGTGTGTCCTAAAACTACCTTTATATTTATAATATGCTGGACGCACCTGTTGTGAGTCTCGAATTCTGAAAAAAAAATGTAAAGAATAAGGTTTTTTGTTGCATCCTATAGACCGAATAACATTCCAAAAATGGTGTTTCTTAAATAATAATATGAAACAATGTAAGAAAGCGAATATTTGTGAGCTATATAGGTTTCGACTTCATAATAAGCCGTAGGACTTAGGGTTGTAGGTAATTTTAACATGCCATGTTATACTATTATTTTTTTATTGATTAATGTGATTACTTTTACAAAATAGAGCCATATTTCAGAATTACATTTCACATAATATACACAAGGTCAAAAGCCTTAGTTGTTGAAGCCTAAAATAAGAGCTATATACGATATACCTACTTGTGAAAGGTCGTTTTTCAGTTAATACGTAGATATTTCATAAAATACCTATTCAATTCATATTTCCTTGTTTTTGATGGGTAAGAAATTTTAACTTTTACACTATAATTTTAACTATATTTTCATGAAAAAGATAATTCATAATTCTCCAAAAAAGGGGAAGGTTAAATACCTCATGATATGGATGTAGCCGGTGATGCTGACGCATCACAATCGAGCTGTATCATGCCCGTCTATTGACTACTGGTTGACGATGTCAACAACGACGCTCCAAGGGGAAATGTTTACGTAAACACGGTGTAAATATATATATATATATGTACCTATATATAATATATAGTACAGCGACGATGACGATTATATCATCCGTGAATATGATTGAACTCTTGTGGTTTGAAATGGAAAGAAGAAAAAAAAAATTCAAACGCTACGATGATTAACCGACTGCGGCGGCTACGGCAGTAGCCATGACCCGTTTTACCCTATCGGACCGACCGAGAGACAATATTATATTATATACGCACGGCGAGAAATTAGTTTAAGGCGTAGGTACACACCTCCACCCCCGCCGCCACCATCGTCGTACTTACGGTTGCTGCTGCAGTCGACAGCAGCCAGTCGGATTCCTTTTTATCTATTATATACAAATATGGTGCCGATATTCCACCTTCACTGCGCTCTACTATATATATAAATAACATAATAATACGTACGTGGCCTGTTTCTTAACGCGCGCGATCGTGCACGCAGCGCGCACCTTATATTATTCATCGTCGTAAAACCCGGTAAGGTCTGCATACTCGACGACAAAATCTTTGCTTATCCTCGAACTCCGCCGCCGAGGTGTATACACTGAGTGAGCCTAACATAACCTCGGTTTTGAAGTCGTATCACAACTATTGTCATCCCGAACGTTCGCACTTCACTTTATTCTTATAATATGTATGGGCGTGCACCGCAGACTTAGGGCGCAGGGTATATGTGGTTAATACAATGTGCTTCCCAAAAATTTAAGTGGTCAAACTAATGCCTTAAAAATATAATAGTTATGATAAACGTTTTTATTATAACTGCTTCTTATTCATTAGAAAATAATGAGTTTTTCAACATTTTTTTTGTACATTGAAAAACTAAAACATATTTTTATTAAGCTGGGTTCATTAAAAAAGATATTATTTCATAATTTCTATCACATAGAACATTTAACAGATGATCTGTAGATCGTACCTACACATTTGATTAATTTTTCTTTGGAAAAAGTGGTTTTTTGGGACTTTGTTCCTATTACGCCCTCTCCAAAAGTATTTATCCCCAGAACACATGCTACGCAAGCTCACACCCTGCATTGTACATTCCGTGCCTATATGATAATATGTCTTATATTATTATTCAAACTTTTAGATTTTACCTATTCAAAATAATTGGCGATCGACAGGGCGACGACTTCTATAGTCTATAATCCTATAATTAGTGTTTATTAATCTTATACTATTATGACTTATAAGTATGGACGTATGGTGTTTATAAATTTTCTGTTCCTTCGCCCGACACCGCGCAATAATGTTCCTATATAGTATATACCTAATACAGTAATACATCCCAACTTCATCATTCACGCGTTCTCTGTATAAATATAAATTACGACAAGACAGGCATACTTATCAAGACTTGAGATTATATACTTATGTGTGTGTGTGTATGTGTATGCCTGCAGTATATGTTTAGTACATGTTCACGATAGGAATAATATTCGTAAAATATTTCCATCACGTAGGAACGAAAGTGTGCTGCTCCGCGACCGGAATGATATGAGATCCTCCGCCGCGCGTCATATTACGCGTACACGATTCCGGGGAACCTGTTTCCGTGCGCCGGACGGACGGACGACGCCATTGTAAACAATTTTTTCCATCGGCCGTCGACGACGACAACGACGACGACGGACGGACGAGAATTTGTGCCGCTCACCACCGGGGCACACCTTGCGCCGCTGCCACCGCCGCGAGTCGTGTTCATTAACCTAACCCCCCTCCCACTCACTCACTGTACAAATCTATAAGTATGCGCGGGGGCCATTGTCTTTTTTCGGTTTCGCACGTTTATAATATACGTATATAAAACGAGGAATAATGAGAAACCTCCGACGCTGGCCTCATCATCATGATAATTATAATTGTATTTCATGAATCAGATATATTACTATATGTACCTATACCTAGGTATAGGGTAGGCAGGTAGATATTATGTAGATACAGAGAATAAAAAACAAAACAATCGACGCGGTAGAAAAAACGAAACGCAACAGAAACGTTCTCCGGATAAATAATATACAGAGGAAGTGATGCATTTTTCAGCACGGTTGCTGCAGAGAGATGGGCGGAGATGGCGTTATGTCGTTACGAGTTACGACGGAAATAATGGTAATAATAATCTTAAAATATTCGAACCGCTGTAGACAAGCACTCGGCGGACAGTGCTTTATGGAATATAATATAATACTTGTAAGAGGAAGCATCGCGCATCATTTTTTATACACAGCTATAGAGTGATAAAAAGAAAATGTTTTAAAAGTGAAAACGCTACATTATAATTACTGCAGTCGATTAAAAAAAATACGCGTATTCGCGTAATTCTACTGCGGCAGAAGTATAGGTGTATATTATTATATTATATATTATGCGATTACGACGCACAGTTGCTCACATTTCCGTGTCGCGTTGCACCGTATAAACCGCGACGATAAATTGATATCATCATCGTGTTTTTTTTTTAATGCTATATACGTAAATACAATAATGTGTTTGCTCGCGGAAAATAGAAAAACCATTACTATGAGATTGAAAAAATGCATTTCGATTCAGTATTCGTCGTCGACGTCGTCATCCGGTTAGGTATGTAGGCGTAGAATGTTATTATTAGTAGTATTGTAATAGTAATAGTAAAATGGAAGTGGTAGTTTTGTCGTGATTGAATAGAGCGACGGGTGAATGGAATGATCATTTTATAAACCAGGAGGCCCATGACCGCTGAAGACATCATGTCTATTGTCCAATATTATTTTACTGAACATTATCAATATTATATGTATTTTTTTTTTTATTGTTATTGCATTTCGATTAACTGCCAATTTTCTATTTAATATAACGCACGTGCGCCTGTTCCCGCGCTAACTTGGTCCGCGTGTCTTTAAACATGTTTACATTGTAAATACACGAAAATATAATATGTATCTAGGTAGTGACAAAAATGTTACTCTACCATGGACGTAGTGGCGTGCTTAGACCATCGATGGTTTAATTATTACGTGTACAGCAAGTGGTTTTGAAACCGGACAGACTGAAATTATTGCAGTGTGGACAATCTCTTTCATTTGCTAGTGGTGCCGATTAGGGGGCATACCTCTGCACTCGACAGGAACAGGTCACGAATCTCTGCACGTTTCATCATTCCCAGAGTCATTACTATCCATTCTGGTCTAAATAATACGATATAATGACTAATAAGCTATGAGAATCGTTTTATTAGCCAAATATTCTTTATTGGATTTGGTTTTCGATTTCCTACCCATATAATATAGAGTTTTCGTTGATTTTAGAATAAAAAAAAAAACATTTTGGTGCACGACTTCACTTTAATGTGGAATATGGAAACGTCACAGGAATCATAAAAGAAGAAAAAATTATATTTATTGAACCCGATTTGAAATCGATTTTTATTGATACATTTTAATTTATGTTTTTATTTAGTGATTTTTTCCTTGAAATGATTATTAGAATTGGATATAGAATTGTACAGTATAGATTGTGTGGTATATTAGATCTGAATATTTGTTTTTGACGAAATTCACTATAACAAAATTTTAAGTAGGTGCAGTAATTCAAAAATTTAAAAACCAGATTACAATAAAACGTGATGATAGATATCCACTTGTATTCTGATTTATTGGTACATAATATCATACTATGTTATAGTTTCGGTAGGTGTATTTTATAATTTAATTCATTGAGATGATTGCAGTGTGCAGGTTATAGTTCTGATCATATGGGTTCTTTGATAATTTTATTTATAAGAGGATATAGACGCGATTATATTATTTAGCTATACAAACGATTTGTTATTTTTGTGATGTGTAGGTACTTGTGTACAATGACGGTATAAGCGGTATACCTCATTGGTAAATAAGGTAACATTTACGCACGTACGTATAAATTGAATACGCTTTGCACATTTATTGTGGTCATCCATGCCTGTTACCTATTTGTATGAAAAAACTATTTATGATGTCTTTCCTGGGCGGGTAGTCAATAGAAATAATGCGCACCTCTGTGCAAAATAGTTCGTGTCGCCACTAGATTTATTACTAGTGTGATATTTTATTATACACCTACAGATATAAGTGCCGTCTACTGTAAATCTTCCAATGAAATTATTTTACGACTGAGAACTCAAGAGGAACCAATCATTGTTATTTGTATGCATTTCAAAATTCTATTCTGAACAGGTATTAGATATTATATTTGTTCGTGTTGATATTTAATGGTTTATATGTCTTCTAGGGTATAAAATAATAATATGCCGGATATCATTTAGTTGACGTAATTGTCTGGAACAAATTTATAATTTTGGGTTATCTATTTTATGTTATTTTATTAAAAAATAAGATGCATGTTTACAGTTCAAGTTCATGTACTTTATATTATGCATTCACTGCATCTGAAATAATAGACTAAAAAAAAACAGTTAAAGATTTAATTTAATAAGGACATTTTAAAATAAATAAGTTTTTTCGTCTTTTAGTCATTTGTTTGTTAGGGTTTGATTCAAAATGAACAAAACAAGTTTTCATTTTTTTTATCAGTGTTCTTAATTGTAGTTTATAAAGTACAGTCTTCAGTAATTAAAATAATACTATTATGCCATCACCTATGTGCTTAAAATTGTATTGATAATTATCCATACTATAGTTATTGTTTTTGTTAATCGCTCATTTTTCGAATTTATAAAAGAAAATTAATCAAATGCTCAATGCTGTATTGTTTTATATAACTAGTTGACCTCACTTGAGAAAGGATTATGGATTTAATATTATTAGACATCTTCTACCTTATTGGTAATAAGCCCGGTAGTAAAATTTGTGAGAATGGAATTTTCATCAAACAGGAATCATGAGAATTTGATTGTTTGAAAATTGAATGCGTTATGTTTTTAATGATTTACATTTTACACGGCAATTATTTTTTTTTCAAATTCGTGGAAGTTTTTTTGATTGTACCAAACGAATTAATATTTTAAGTAAAACATTTTTTTTTTTTTTAATAGGTATTAAACTACCTAAGGAATAAACAATTATCATATAGTTGTTTACGAACTTCTGATTGTATAAGTTGTGTGTGAATGTTGAGATCTATGTAGAATTATAGTTCACACATGCCATATTAATGTAGTAATTACGAATCCAGACAATGAATATTGAATTTACCGATTTAACATCTCGAATAATTATAGTGTGTTAAACGGGAAATAGTTGCTATTATGTTACACGTTGATCTTTATTATTTATGGTAAATAAATAAAAAGTGATATTGGGAATGAGACCCGAGTATAGTGCAGAATTATGTGTGTTTGCTGGTGACAATGTTTATATTATATTGCATAACGATATAGATCTCTCGCAGTGTTTATTGCGGGATTGATTTAGGTCACATACCAGTGTTTGTACAATAACAACAATGATGCATATAGTGTTGTTACGGATTGGCTTTTAACCCGGACCAGCTGTATATTGTGTTGGGGTTGGCTAGTTTAAGCGTTAGCCATTTTTTACTTAATATAGAAACAGATAATAATATAATGACGCCTTCTGCGAACCGGTAAAATCATCTCTCGGCCCACTTTCCAACGACGGATATCCGTTCGTTATTCTAATACATGGATGTGTCTATTTATATATAATATATGTGTATATACATTATACATATAAATATAATCCGCACAAAAGACACTGATGGTAATTATTGTCGGATCGTTTTACTCTGGTCCGTCGGCCGTATGACCCACAGTCCATATGTAACCTAACCTGAAACACAAAATAAAACTGCGTACGCTCGCCGTATGTTGTATAACTTATGAAGATTAAGTCATGCGTATACATAAAGACATCTAACTGGAGAGTTTGCATTGTCGTATAGAAGTCGACCAAAACCACAATCTGCAGTTGCCTATTTATTGTGTATATGAATCATGAATGTATATATTATTATACTTGCGTTTGTTTATGTACTAGGTACCTACTTTGCATGTAAAGCCAATCGGACAGTAGGTACCTAAATATCCAAGTCGTAATTTTTAAGTTGTCCAGTTGTAATTTATTCAGAATTCTGTTCTGTATACCTAATTTAGAAGTATTTTTATGTTAAGTAGGAAGGGTGTATCTACTTTTTGAGTGTTATCACAATATACATGAATAATTGACTAATGAAGTATGTAAGTAACTAATAATAGTAATAACCCATGTACCTACACGTACATGATACTAGGATGGTTGTATCTTTAAGATGACTGAGTATTGAGTTGATGTATAGACATATCACATATGTTTATAGAATTCAATAAAAATAGTACTTCCAAGACGTGACTATGAAGACCAGTAGTAAATACCGTAAAATAGTTTTTCTATCGATGAGTCTAGTTTAGTACGTCATATTTGCTCAAAACCACACTTGAGATAAAATAAAATGTATAATATCATGGCTTAATTATTGAAAATTAATTTGAAACAGTTAATTATTCAATACTATGTAATGGCTTACAATCTCTGAGCTATACCTAATTAAATTTTATGATATTTAGACATTTAGGAATGAATGTTTATAACTTAGATGTCATGTTATGTCATGTCATGTTATTCGTTTTAACTGCATTGAAACCTTACCTTATAGACTATTGAGATTCCGTTGTGATCCATTAATATTTTCTTTTGATCATTGTGTATGATATTGCTTTGTTACCGTTTACACAACCAAAATGTTTGGCTGTATAATTTTCCAAGGACATTGTTTTATGAAGTTTAGTTTAGAATTGTATCCTCTCTGGAAGCTTAGTGTAACAGATTACATTGGGGAGCAGCCGTTGTTGGATTGAATGAAAAATTGAGACATGGCAGTTTTAGCAAATGGATCTTGTTGATATCTCTATAACTATTAAGAATGACTAGGTATTAAGTGAATTAAAAAAATTGTTTTTGCAAGTTACTTACACAGCTGAAAATCAGTCAGCATATTTTTTGTTATCTATACAGTTGAGTGTTTACAGTATTTCCGGTTAGTAGAACATTCTTGCTATATCTACTCCAGTTGTATGTTAACATTAGGTAGTAGGTACACATATATATATATTAAAATATTATGACAAATGATATTGTTTACATATCTACTTCATTTTGATTTGGTTATAAGTGGTGAAATAAAAAAAAAAAATCTTTAAATGATTTGATATAATTCCGTTTTACATTATGGAAAAAAAAATTTGTTGATCATTTAAATGGGTTTTATGTGGCAGTGTTAAGATATTTTTACTATTATAAATTATACCTTTCACATTTCCAATGTCACACAATTAGACAAAGATACACTAAACTTTGAAGTAGGTACAAAACATGATCAACTTCTTAACAAGTTTTTTAAAAGATTATGTTTTTATGAGAAAATTGTAATTGTTTTTATCAATTATTTACTTATTTTATACTTACAAATTATATTAAACATGTTAGAAGTTAGGAATCATACGAAAACAGATTAAGTCGTACAGATTTATTACTTATTGTAGTTTAAATTATCACAAATGTCAAATGCTATGGTAAATTATTAACGATAGTTAATTAAAAATTATTAATACATAATAAGTTTAAACCTAATTATTCGTATTAAATATGAAATTATATACCTGTGTTTTAAATCTTCTTATATGACCACTACAGTATAAGTATTTATTAAAATACTTGTATACCAGTATTATAATATTATATATATAGTATTATATAGCGATATATATATGTATAAATATTAAGTAAATAATTGAGAGGAATGTTTACTTCGCTTAAATATCTTGTTTATATAGTGTAAGATAATTATTATAAATTCAATTTTTTTAAATTATAAGCTTTTTTTAATATTATTCATAATTTACCACCATGAATAATATTAATATACCTTAAAGTCTAAGGAAAAAAATTTACCATCAGTGCAAACAATTTTCTTTACATAAAATATTTGAAGAAAAAAAAGTTATTTGTGTAGAATAATTAGTATAATTAGGTTTGAAAATCATGGATTTACCTACCTATACCTATATTGAATATTTTATTATATAATTGCCAGAATTATAATAGTATTACCAAGCGTTACCTAAACTTGTATTATTATAATAAATCGATTTAAATATTAATCCATAATTATTGTTGCCTAATTATTTTATCGAGTAGGCAATTAAATTAATTTCTGTTTAAAATTACTTTATATGCGGTATATTATATGCTATATTGCTACCATATAATTTACAATTTTTATTACTTCAGATATTTTGCACGTACATTATTGTTATAAAACTACAGACAAGATTTTCATTTAGTTGTTTTTTTTTTTGCTAAGCTTCACCAGGCATGAAATCGCTTTTCATTATTTTTGACATACATTCTGAATGTTGCGTAAGTCATTATTTTATTGGTATTAAAAAAAACACAATGCGGCGTTATTGAATAATTATTGAAGTATAGCCGACTACGTTCATAAGTCGCTAAATGATTAATAATAACTCTGTAGGTAGTTAGTGGTAATTTTTTTCAATTACAGCTATTAATTATTATTATTAACTGTATGATTACCTTTTATTTTAAATTCCTGTAGGTACCTTTTTTAATTATTTGTTAAGACTTTAAAAACTATAGTTATAACTTATTAGCCTACTTTAAAATTAAATACAATAGTTATAACTTATAACTAAGTCATAGAAAAAAATGCAGTAGGTATTTACAGTAATTTGTGGCTTGAAATAATATTAAGAAAACTTATATTTATTTAACTAAATTAAATGTATAGATTGTTTCGGAGTTTTCTTCTTTGATCTTCAGTTAAATTATAAATAATATTTTCGATGGTGAAATTTGTTAAGTGGGGTGAATTGTATTGTTTATGTAGTTGGTTAGTCTTCTGCAGTAGGAAGATCACCGTGACTTATTATTTGAAATAAGAAGTTAGATATCTAGTTTATGTAGTCATCTTGGTTTCTATAGATCAATGGTGATCTTATCTTTTCAACCATTTTTTTAGTGAACTCTGTGAATTTTTTTTTTATATAAAATCATTTTTATTTTTATTTGATAAATGTTGTAGAATGTATCTAAAAGTGATAAAATTGAACGGATAGTTTTAAATTCTTATTTTAAAGAAAATTGTCCCTTGATGGTTCGAGTTTTTTTGTATAATGTATCGGTGATTCGTGTGAAGAATTAATCTAATTAATCTTGAAATGATTTTAGGTTTTTTGATTAGGTTATTATTTTCTTTTTATTGAAGTAAATAAACCAAATTTACATAATAACCATCTAATAATTTAAATAATGAACTTCTTCCTATACAGAGACATGAATACACATACACAGCATACACACACACACACACACACACAAATGTATATGCATAGTTTAATGAAGGGAACACCGGATCTATAGTGAAAGTAAAAAATGCATTTATATGGAGTGTTATTTTTTTATTTGTTTGCACAAACCGCACTAGTTCGTGTTTATTCAGCTTTTGTTTTCCTTTCAATCGGCTTGATATAATGTCGATTCTATGCAGACGGATGTTTAATGGCTCAAGTTGGTTTATATTTCTAATTATCTTATGTATAGTGACTTTCAAATACTAAAACATGTTTGCTGCTATCACATTAACGCAGTTATGAAGATCAACTCCGATATCAACGATTTATTGAAGACTGTTTAAATGCAACAGTTATTGAAGTATTGCTTAAAAAGAAATATTAATTAACATTTTATTATGAAGAATTTTTTATTCAAACTTACTACGCACACCCTTTTGTATTCTCTATTATAAAACTTTTATTACATTATGTGGGTCGCTCCACATGCTTGTACATAAGTCATTCTGTATCGAGCCCATTTGAATATTGATCACGCAAGAATGTCCCGGCTTAATTTACTTCCGGGTGTGTATCAATACAATAGATTTGTTTTAGTATACCAATCATATATTTTTTTTATAAAGTCATAGCTGTGATCTGCTATGTTATATTTGATTTTGTATTTTTTCGTAATTTATATGAATTCTTCTGGAGTAATAATATAAGAAATTCACACATGTATATACATTGAATAATAATATATATATAATATGTATATTGTATAATGTACCTATACGACCGCGAGTAGTTAATCTGATTGACTATAAAAATATATTCTAAAGATACCTTTATGAGTTATAAAACTATATTGATGTAGGTCTTGCTGTTCAGATAAAGTTTATACTATTTTTGCTTTACAATCATTTTTATCGATTATTATTTGTATTATCATTACCACGATTTCATTATTCAGATGGTCGAGTAAAATCCATAACGAGAAAAACCTGTACGTTATTTTTGGTCGACATATTTTTAATAGGTGTCTTGTAACTTAAAATAGTTGTATTTTGTAAAAATGAGAGTTGATGCGTCTTGTTAAGGATTGAGCCATGACTAGTATAAAAATACAAATTAAGTAGCTCTAAGCTTGTATGTGAATTGTATGTAATTACATTGCAGTTATATTACATTTAAAACAAATTTGTTCTATACATTCTATTTCTAGTGTAGTATATAAATTATAACGTGTTATGAATAATAAATTCTTAGCAGTTTTTATTGAAAATTGAAAATGCCTTCAAATAGATGTATGAATAAAAGTATAAAAAAATCTTATCCGTTATCTTATTGTTTGTAAGGAATCAAACTATTTAGATTCAAGTATATTATAAAAAATACTTATTTCTATAATAACTTGTATTTTAATGTTTTTGTTAATTATTTTTAAAGTGTCCTATAGTTAGAGCAACTTATGTTGAAAAATTATTAGTTGAAAAATACAAATTTGAGTTTATTCCAAATGTTTATAGATAATAATTACATTCTTAACTGAATATTTTATTTGAACGAATAAATAAATATTTTATTTGTTCCATTTATTATACATTTTATTTTAATTGGTATTATATTTTTTCAGATTTACAGAATGAAGTAATTGAATCTGATAAAATATTAGTTTCAAACAAGTCCTAATATGCGAATCAATGGCGCTGAATCACTGTCATCGTCTTCAAAATCTGAAGCCGGTGAGTTTATTGAAAACAAAATATGTAATTAATCGATTTCAATTTCAATCAACCTATTAATTAGCTTGATAACTTAAATTAGTTGAGTTTAAAATGCTTATTTATTTTTACCGGGTTTAAAGTATTAATAGAGCTTCAACGTGAAAATATTACACAACTACCTACTAGGTTAAGTGAGTAACGAAATAACGGTTAATTAAATTTCACCGACGTCAATTTAATTCCAAGGCTTGGAGACTTGGAGTTATCTTATAGTTTATTGAAAAATGCATTTTTAAAACATCTAAAAGTGTATAATAATATTGTGAAATAAGATATTATAATTTTATGTTATGTTATAGCTATTATAAGTTTAGCAATGTTTTTGTCGAAAACATTTTTCCCGTTAGGGCAGTATTTTATAAATATTGTATTCCATACCGCCATTAAGTAATTAAATCAAATCTAAGATAGCATATTATAGATTGAGATAAGATTAATGCAAGTCGCAGCGTATCTCAATACGTTTATTAAGTAACTTAATTACTATAGCTCATCTCGTCCATCGTAACGTGTCTATAATGCGTCGTACAATAAGTGGGCAGTACATACTGTTAAGCCGTCACGACTTGCTGAGAAAGTTTACTGCTAGTGAATTTGAAAAATACACTGATAATAATCAATAACTTCAGAGGCCTCTCGATCAAAATAATTTGTCGTCGATGAACCGCGTGTAGGCGTTTCAGTGTTTGTATCACACTATCACTGCGATGTCCGCGGTAGGTACCTACATAATATTATCTTATAAAGGCCGGTCACCTACCTTGTTACATACAAACAACCGCGATCGACGCGAAACGATCATCAAACGGCAACAATAAAAATAGTTGAATTCCGTTTTGAAAACCAATTTTCGCCGTCATCGTCGCCGTGGTCATTGTTATCGCCGAGCGTACTATGTTATTATATGCTTTAACAAAACTCATCCTAACTATACATTTCGGGCGTCGTCCCCGCCGGCGCGGCGGCTCGGCGCATATAAAACAGTTTTTATTTATTATGTTTGTCCGAAACGCCATCGTCAAACTTACATCATTTAGGCAGATCGTATATTATACACGCGATAACAATATAATACGCATATATATACGTGCGTAATATACCCACCGAGGTATAGTGTTAACGACACTATATATCTCGTTTGCGGTGTATGCCGCTAGATTTCTTCGAAGGCCGTGGGAAATCCGTAAGAACCAGTGCTCGGTCGTCATCGACTGCCGGTCCTATACAGTGGTCGTGGCCCGTGGGTACCGGTTGTTCGTAATGTTAACTTACCGTGGTATAGGAACGTTGGTTCCTCCGATGTATATGTTATTGTATTACGCTCTATTCGTATATTATAATACGTTAATACCTATGTGGCTATGTAGCTACTGGTCTGTAGTATTGGATGTGCATGTGTACACTGCGCGTCTTTCGTTATCATCACATTATTGTCCAAAAGCCTCTTAAAATACTGTATTTTATCTGCTAGTGAATGTAATCGCGAAAAAATAGGCATTTAAAACTTAGATATCGTTTAATAATAAATCTATTTCGAATGTTTTCTACATCAATATGTATTATGCAGAACAGCATGTCAATGAGTTTCCGAAAATATAAATTATATCGTCGTGATGGTTAATGTATGTACCTACCTATAATTATGTTATACGTGTATCCCGTACCTATACTCGGTGTATTCGTAATGTCACGTACCCACTACTTATTTACGTCTACCCCGTCCCGTATATTTGGTGGGTCGGTGAACCACAACAAGTATGACGTTCGACTGCTTTTATGTGTCGTATATATATTATTATGTACAAACACCGCATCAGTGGCCGGTGAACGGAGTCGGGTGCCGTTCTATTGGATCGCCAAAAAAACTATACGGGCGAAAGCGAATGCGCCGATGATGTTGGTGTGTCGTGGTGGGGTGGGTGGAGTACAACACACACGAAAATACACCGAACGTTTTCACTGCGACGTCACACACGGTGGTCATTATATATCTGCGGTGGCGGTCTCCCATCCATCGGAGTGTACATCCGATCGTCCATCGTGATAATAATATAATATTATACAGGATGTGCGCCGGCCTTGACACTCCTGCGCCGCCGCCGAGTTCCGGACGACGTCATACAGAGGACATCATAATATACCAATGGGGCCAGTCGACGATGATATTTTTTGTTATTACGGGAAACAGTACTTTTTTTTACCACCATTATTTTTTACTCGAAACCATTCGAAACGATATTACGCGTTTACGTTTCCGCGTTTGTGACGCGGCGCGTGTGCAGCTCGCAACCGGTTCGATTATATGTACCTAATAATAATAAGTGTAGTATGGCCGGTAGAGCCGCGGGTCCATCGTGAACCGTGATTTTTACTCCGACGTGCGAATAATTTTATTTTTACCGTAATATAGTTTTATACTTTTATAGTGTACCGATCTACCTGCGATTCTAAGACTCTTACAATCGTCCGATTCAACCCGTTTGAGAAAATCGACCAATGTTATATTACATTTATTATAGTTTATAGGTAGTAGTCAGTTGTAGGTATATCTATATAATGTCTTCTCCGACTGGCGAGAAGCATACTTTACGTCTATTTTAATGTGTCTAATATTATTACATCAATGTAATCAAATATGTTCGTCGTCTCACATATTAAATTGTATTATATATTATGCAATTATAAGTTTGTTTTCATCAAAGTTGACATTGTTTTTCCGTTTTCATGTCCGTAAAACATTGTGAAACCCAGATAATGTGTCTTTGAAATTGAATAGCTGTGTGTAAGTACAGACAATATCCGCATGTTCGCATTGCACGGTAACGAGTGTTTGAGTACGTTGATAATTTAAGCATCTTTACTAATGTACTATGTAGGTACACGTTCCTATTATATTATTTTAATATAGACTCATTTGTTTTGTTTCTAGCTATTAAGCTAATTAATTGCATAGGTAATAACTTATTGTTTACCAATTGTTATTGCCACAGTGACTAAGCGAATTGCTTTATATTCAAATAGGTGTACATTTCTAATACTTTTAATTCTTAACCGACTTAACTTTCTTTCTCGGGTGACAATTTATTAATTTGTGATCGACATTATATTGTTATTAAAGTACTATATCAAATCAACTACAACTTTATTATTCTGTACAGAAAGAGACGTCGGGTAATAGAATAAAACATAATTATACTTAAATATAAAGATTAAACTGCGTATACTGCTGCTAAATTATAACACATAGCTTAAGACGTATAACTTATAAGTTATAAGCAATACTTCATTTAAAGTGATGGACAATTTATGCAACGGATTGTTTTCTATTATTCATTTTTATTTACTTTTAAGTTATTGAATAACAATCGTTGAATTTCTAAAGAAACCATCTAGGATTGTTTTTCGAACTTTATAATTTCAGATTGAAGTTCCAAAATGAATTAGTACTATACATTTATCAATTTATGTAATACTGATATCCATTTATCGAGCCATTTATGTGTCATTGTTTATCAGAAATATGTAAATTGTAATTGTAATTTTTACTTTTAAATAGTCATTGTACTTATAGTAAATAAATCTTGTTCAACTTGGCGTTTCGGTCCCGTGAGTTTCGTGCGAAAATAGAGATGTTTAACCTTGGAAATTGAACCTATATAAGTTGTTGAAGCAATGTCATAAAAGTGTGGAATTATGAAAGGTTGTAAAAACAAGTAACATTTTTACAATTATTACGTAGGTAGGTATAAAGTATAAGCCATTTATTAGAAGTGGTTTTGTTATAATGTTTATATTAATCCACTAAAATGTACCTACTATATAGTATTAATACCTATAATTGACATTGACTCATAATCGTTCAATATATGTTCTGGACGGGAATTTGTATGTAATAAATGTTTATCAAGTTCAAAAATAGTTTTTAAATAATAAATAATAATAATTTAACAGTCGCTAGGTGGGTAATTAATTTCATCATTATATTATTTTAAAATCGTTTTCACTGTTTGAATAATCCAAAAAAATATATCTTATATCTTTACTTATTTGAAATTTGAAAAATAAAATGTTTTCCGTTGTCCGTATTTAAAAAAAACATAAGCAATTGTAGTTCTATACTACTTGTTATCTAGTATAACAGTTTTATGTCGTGTTGAATTGAGTATTTTCAATAATTTCCATAAAAAATGTATAAGTGGATTTGTAGGTAATGCCATTTTTAAACCATTTAAATCTTGAAAATTGTAATTAGGTTTTTAATTTTTCAGAAGGACGATTCAGACTTGTGTGTACCCAATTTCAAATAGGGACCCCCGGTATGTGGTAACACTGCCCGTAAACATAAATCGATTGACCCTCGTGGTCACCCCTCGAGAGCTGCGTTCCGAGAGGAGTGTGTTCATACAGCTGCAACGACTGCAACGACGCGGCGGGCGGCGGCCGTTGTGTTTGAAATCAAACGTCGGCTAAGTATGTCGTGTGTAGTCGATGCGGTGTAGTTATAAGTACATTTTTAATTTTTCCATTCTCGTTGACATGTATACTCCGTATGTTTTGTACAAATTATCGTCGTTTTATTACATATCGTAGATTTATATTACAGTGTAGGTAAATCGAGCCGATGCGTGTAGTTGTTATCGGATAGATGATTTTTTGATATGGTTTTACGTGCGACAGAGTTGTTATCTCCATAAGTAAGTCCGTTCTGAAGATTTCTTTTGGCGGTGTACTATCGAGATAAGTTTTGGAATTCTATACGGAATATTATAAATCGTTTTTAACGTCTGTAGTAGAACATTCTCCACTCGTAGTCTTTTATTTCAGTATTACAGAATTATTACTTTATTTCGTATGAATTGGACACCTGCAGTAGTCCGCGTAGGCTTTAATGTCCGGCTTCCAGACGACACGCATCCTGGAGATCCTATTTTTATGTACTACCTTCGGTCGTCAACCTCGTTGGATGTGATTTCCAAATTTAGCATTTACCACTGCGTACTCGGTAGCTATCTGTTTTACACATTCGTTTACCTGTTCTAGCCGTTGTACGTCGGTTCAAAAAATACACTATTTTACTCATTTCACTTACCTACTCTGTTGATAGTTATTTATTGATTTAGTGATAACATTTAAAATTTTAATTGTTCAACTCTTGTTCGTTATGGTATTTTTTATATAGTTTTCCTTGGCACGATCGACTTGGATTTTAATGTTCCAAACTTTATAAACAGTATTTCCTGTTAGTTTATTTATCGACCAGAAATAAAATATTAACGTCATTATAGAAATCAAAAGTTTTGAGCATCTGCAATATTAATTATAATTAAAATAATACATTTTTGATCTGTTCGCGTACTGTTAAATTAGGCAAACAATACTTAGGAAAAATAATAGTTAACTTGAAATAAATGTAGTTCATTAAAAAATTTGGAATACAAAATTTTTATTACACATATGATTACATATTTTAATATTTATACATAATAAAAAAATTATGAAAAATGTAGTGCTATAATAATTTTATCTTACATATATTATATATCAGAAATATTCTACAGTTTATAGTCAGACCATTTTTCATAAAGTTAATTATAATATTCGTAATGGAAATTAAAATCCAATGAAAATCAATGGTTAATTGTTTTTTGATCATATTTATTATTAGTTTTCATCGAGTAAAATTCTTATGTTAAATTATTAATTAGCATTGCAGTTACGTACTTATTAACCAATGACGTACACATTATAATCAATTAGGGGGAAATATATTCATGAATAAATTGAACTATTTATAGATGTACCTACCTATATATAGTGTATATTATAATACCTAATAAAGAATATATAATATCTGCTGTATTATAGACATATTATATTTTACAAATTAGATCGAAGGTAACTAAATTTACATTTCAAGTGGGTATAATATTATGTGCCCGTATATATTTCTTGTTTTGATTACTGACAAAATAATATAATTATTTTAATTAGTGTACAATTTTACATGTTATTTTACTTATTATAATAGCAAGAATCATATTTTTTCCATCGCATGCCTAATTTGAGCTTGATATATTTTAAATCTAAATTTTTTTATTCTTAAATTTTCAATCTATAGATAATATTATTATTTAATTGAATTAGTAATAATATTTTATAACTATTCTATTCATGTTTTCGATTGATTGATCTTTAGTATATCCTGAAAGTATTAACTATTATTATGATTAACATTTAGAATTTCTATTTATTATTTATTTAATATGTGGCAAATGTATAGTGATAGTGGATAGGATATTGCGAATTTAGATTCCATAACATAAATTTATTTATTGACGTTGTATTATTGATTTTTTTGAATTGAATTGAATTGACACACATAGAATTAAGTTGAGGTGCACCACAATTCAAGTGGTTTCCGCAAGTTTCATACACTATTATAGTTCGAAGTAACTCCAAGTTATATTAATTACTCAACTATTCGCTCACCTTAAAACACGCAACTATCCTTATTGCGTGCTGTATGCTCATTATTCATGTTTGACATATCCCTCATCAGTCGTCATCCAATAGTTTGGCTGCTTTATTTTATCTAAGAACAAAAAGCCATAAACTGTAATTAAAAATAAAATAATAATTTCCTATGTGTTATAATATTACACCAATATGATTGAATGGAAACGGCGTTGTAGTTAAGAATATAATTTCAAAAATAATTTCAGTTACCGACATGCAGACTGTAACGGCTAAGGTGCAATTGGCTTGGAGTGAGTGTATATAATCAATTTTTAAAGTCAATATTAACACGTAGAATAATATAAAAAAGTATATGCATTATCGTTTTTATTTGAATGATGGGCGTAATTTGCTAATGCCTTGATAAATGTTGGGCGTGTATCAAGTTTGTAAAATAATATAAATTTATGTTTTTTACTAAACTACATATGTAGATGATCGTGTGTTTACTTAAATAAATTAGTGTTATATTATGTTGTACGTATATTAGAATTGTTTTGATGTGTGACGTGTATATTAAATAATTGTATGTACGAGTAGTTGAGACGGTCTCATATTTTGACTATTAGGTATTTAATCTATTATATATAATCTGAACTGTTTTTTAAAAATATTTTCGTATATTCGGTGCTTCATGGCACAATAAGTAAATTTGACATAAAATAGAAAATAATTTTCTTTTTTCAATTAGGTGATAGAACCCATCATGTTATTATTTTTTTTTGAAAATGAATTTGTAGTTTATGCGGAATGCTTAATCAAATGTGTTCATCTACTTCTAAAACAATTGAAGTATAGGCTCGAATGTGATGTAATGGTAACAAAACGTAGAATATAATTCATATTATATCATATTATTGTCTTTCTTGTTAAGACTCTTAACATATTCACTAAATAATATTCTCAATTATTTCCTTAGATAATATTCTGCACATTTCGAATAACTAATTAACTATTTAAATTTCTATTTAAAAATCAGGTACGTTCATACTAAGTTTGTTCAATGTTAATGTATTACGAATGGTTTGCGAGGTGGCTTTCAATTATCAAGTTCTTGTAGTGTGACGGGGGAATCAAGTTACATGTTTTGGGGTAATTTAAAATTTGTTATACTTTCAGTGGCATGTATAAACAAAAACAAAATCGTCTTATATTGGGATGTTAGTTATTTAGTAGTTGGTATACTTACCGGTCTAGTACTAATATACTTATTTTTTAAAATGTATATGTGGCTCAAAAATTTAATATTTTTTGTTGCACCTGGGGAAATATTTAATATAATCATAAATGCACCCAAGCATGTTGTGCACTTGGTCGACTGATAAGAAATATCGAATTATTATACTAAATATTCTTATTTTAAATATACGAAAAAAAAGTAAATAAATCATGAATAGATTCAATTTTTTGGTAAGTATTATACATAGGTACCTACATAGTTAAAAATTAAAAATTGATCAGGCCATAAACATAATATTGTAAAAGGTTGAAATTGTTATTTTTAAAAATTAGTCTGGTTTAATGTGTGTGCTGTAGAGATTAAACAACTTTATTTCCTCATAATATATATAATATAGATTTTCTTTGATTTTCAAACTTAAAGGTAGAATTGAAAGCAGTTAACGACACACAATTTACCTTTTACTTTGTCCATTATAAAGAAACTATAAATTCCAATTGAAAAAAACTACTTATAAAAATGCTTACCTACCTATATATATGTTAAGTATATTATTTTATCCCTGTCCAACCTAACCTTAACATTGAACACAATTTTAATAAGGATGAAGAATAATTAAATGTTCAAGAAATTTCTTTGTTGAGCGATGTGTATTTCTAAAATACTTTTTAATATTAATTTTTAATTTGTTGATTATATTTTAAATTATTGTTGTTCAACTAGAACTCGAGTAGTTTACCCCCTTGGGGATTACATTTTAGTAGCATATGACAGTATAAAATAATTAATTCATTTTTAGCCTTGAATTTACTGGCTTAGTAAATTACCGATTGAAGTTAAGAATCCTAATGTTTATACTTGTGTCTTATATTGTAGTACTTTATATTTATTTTGTAAAATGTTTATTGATAGAAATTTAAATTAAATAAGTATTATATTACACTTTATATGTAGAAAACACTATTTAACTTTAATATTGAGAAATGCATGAAGAGAAAATTATTTTAGTGGTAGAATGAACTAATGCGTGTTAGTTGTTAGTGATTATTTTTATTATGTTTATAAAGAGCAATTGCTGTATAGCTGCAGTTGTTTCGTTTATTTGGAGATATTATATTTACGTTTTATACTTATTTGTATATAATGTATATAAGTGATTAATTTAATGCATAATACTCATTTTTTTTCAATATTTTTAAAAAAATAAAATTTCACATTAATACAATTATAATTTTAATTGTTTTATCAAGAGATTTTTATCATAGTATTTAAAATTTTTCCAAATGGAAATCTTCTTACTTAATATATAAATGCAATCAATAATAAATTTAATTTGAAATCAAAGAATAAAAACATGTTGATGCATCGTAGTTATTTACCTGTATTGACTCGGTAATTTCTTATTTGTAAGATATAAAGTATAGTTACAGTGTATGTTTAACTTTAGATGGTGTACCACAATATTTCTTAGAATATACCCTGAAACAATTTTATGATGTATAATATATAATAGAATAGGTATGTGGATATTATGTGTGTTATGCGTTATAAATATGACCCTGTAGTATGCATATACCTACTAAATGGATTTCTGCCAAGACCACAGATTTCAGAAGTACCAGGCGATGCCGTTACTAGCAATTTATATCGTATTTAAATAAGAAAAAATATTTTTGGTAAATAAATCATCACGTCATCAAAAAATCATAAAATATGCTAAATAATATTTTATTTACCTCTTTAAACGGCCAAATTGTCAAACTCAATGACAAGGTTTATGTTTAAAAATTATTATGATGCACAAAATAAAGCCTAATATTTTAATACTGCTTTAAATTACAGTATTTATTTTAATTTAATTTTAATAATTAATAATAAATGTTAAAAATTAATAAAACATACGAATATAAGATGATATTATAATTTTAATATTGCATTCAATAAATAGGTGGTAATGGAAAACGTATCATTTAAAATTTAAATATACATTTTACAAATTATTCATATGGTTGGTATAACGTTGTAGCGATAATCAAATAATTTGAAATAATTGTAAATTATAGTTCTGTATACCTAATATTGTCTGAATTATTTTTAAATCAAAACATCATTTGCTTTTACAGATGACATGATTGAAACGGAAAATGAATCGCTGCGTGAACGTGTATGTGACTTAGAAAAGAAAGTTTTGGAACAAGGTGACGAAATAGTGTGTCTCCGATCAACATTAGCCGATGTACTTCGGCGGTTGAACCAATTGGAAGGCTGTCGGACATTGAGTCTCAACACATCGGCTCTGAAGAATGGAAACACGCCTAGGGCGGGTACGTTTGTCACTTAATTATTGTATATAAAGATATTGCGATAGATGATAAATCGCTATTGCTTTGACGGAGAAAGCTTAAAATTATTGTTATTAATATTGAACAAATGCCGGGGAAACGGTTGAAGTAAACAAGGGAAAGCTCTACGAGTTTCCAATATAAATTATCATTTATAATTTTAAAAGGTACCCATTCCATTTAAAGAGCATATATTTTAATATCAAGACCAAATTCACTCGGAGGATATGCCCTTGATTAAACTATTTAAAGGATGAATAAAAAACTGACGCGTACTACATAATTAATAATTATATTCGAGGTGAAATGTTTTAAGTTTTATTTAAAATATAAATTGCTATTTGCTCTTATATTCCATAATAATGGACTAGCTGTCTGCTGATCATCTATTTTCATAATGTCTTATATTATAATACTGTTATTTGTTACTACCGTATTGTTGGAGTAGGTCCTTCAATTAATTAATCATATATTATTATACTAAAACCTAAAATACCTAATACCTACACCAAATAATATACATTAAAATATCTATTCTTCCTCTTATCTTTTTTTTCCAACATACTATTCCAGTTGAAACAATTGATCATTATTTCTATTAATTCATATTTGTTTTTTTTTTGTTTCAATTCGTCTTTTTTAATTTATTCTGTGGATGCCTATATTATAATATTATATAAAATATTATTTTAAAGATTTTATTATTTTTTGTGAATTTAATGAGGTGCATAAAAACTTTGTATACCAAATATTTCATAATAATGACTTGTCACAAATTTCGAAGGAGACATCTTTGTGTTTGAGTAATTAGTAATTATTACCAACAAAATGCATTTTAAAGTTATTAAAATATAGTAGCTGTTTTAAATGACATACAATTATATTTGACGAATACTAATAAGTTCGTATAAGGTGAATTGCTTATATTATGAACCATATTTTAAACTGTAGGTAATCTAGACTTTAAAATATATCGTCTGTTTATGACGTTTAATATTGCCGTGAATATGAGAATGTGTTATAATTTTACATTTTATTGAACTACTTTCATTTACTTTTATTTAATTAATTAAATAAGCTATTGATGTTGGAATAATACTTTTATTTTTTGTATCGATATAAATTACCAACTTTCTTCTGACACTGTTTCTATATGGTTTCTATAATACGTAAGTATTATTTTTGGTATTGTTAAAATATTACTTTTTATTCATTTTTATAATTTACGATAAACTAAATAGCTAGGTTTTTTTTTTAATGTGAGAATTTTTATATAATTTTGTATAATCTTTCGATTATGGTACAACTGTGTAAGATATAAGTATAAATTATAAGTTTATAATAACTATTAATGCCTTAATGGTTATAATGAGGAGTGAGGGCAGGCCTGGTTATTGTATCATGGAAAACGTTATTTCAAGGCGTTTTAGGTAGTCAAATAAAATGTATATTTGTTAAATATATTGATGACTTTATTAAATTTTTCAGTTTTAGCTGTTTAACATAGTAGTAATGATTGAATCAAAACTTTTGAAACGTGGTAATCGAAGATAGTTTTCCACCACAGTATTATTTTTTCATAAATTTTCTAAAATTGATAACGTTTGTAAATTTGTAATAATTATAAATATTATTAAATTATTTTCATATAATATCTATCTAACGCGTATACCTATCTAAATACCTATTCGTCATTTTTAATTCAAAATATTAATTGCTTCTTAAACCACTATTACAGCATATTGATTTATCATTATCGTATATTTTCATTTTCATTTTTTTTTAAATGTTTTCGTTTTTTTATTTAGGAAACCATTATGGCGGAAATGGTCATCATTTGATTTCACCGACGCTATCACAAAAAGAAGTAACTCTTCGCTATAGATCTGCAAATGAACACCCTGGATCTGCGTTAAGGGATCCTGTTAGAAGAGTCCCCAGTCACAATAGCTCTCATTCTTCTTTACCTCAAAGGTAATATATTGTATACTTTTGTAAATTAATTTTCTTGTACTTATGTATTATTATATATTTTTATTTTTAGGAGAGCTGTACATTACCAATCAACTGGTTCATTACATTCTGATTCACCAAGTTCCAGTAGTGTATCACCAGTACCTCCAGCATCACCATCCCCTTCACCTACAAGGCCTGGAACGGCTCAAAAACCCCAGCGTTCAAGTGGCACAAATTTGTATAACTCAAAGCGGTGGAGTAGTACAGGAGATTTTAATCAAGCGCAAAATTTTAGTGTTGCACCCCAATCTTCCACCTTGGCGTCCAGGTGAAACGATAGAGTTAAATTTCTTTATTTGTGAAGATATGTGTGTGGATTGGGTTTTTGGTTGTGATTTTAACTTAATTTTTAGAGCACTTCTACAATTTTTTAATTTAGTTAGAGGAGTTTATTTTCAACAAATTATGTTCGTTCAAGTAAAAACATCTTATAATAACTACAGCTAGTTTCTTAAATTATTGTTTTGTCTCATAAAATATCTAAGCCAATAAGGTAAATAATATGATTAACATGATTGCAAACATATTTAAAAACAAAATTAACCTGTGATTTGAAGTATTATTGTTGAACCGCTAATGATGAAGTCGATTATAATTTATAAGTGAGATTGTAAACTTTTAATGGACAAAAATCTAACTAGAATATATTTATAGTTGAACTTATTTTACTATCTACTATTTTTATTGTACACCATAAAATGTATAAAATCTAACCAAAATGAAATTGATATGCCATCAGGGCTTTGATCTTTTCACTTTGAATTTCTGACCACTAGGTTTTATAGATGCAGTCAGTAAAAAAAAGCTTCCCAAGTATTGAAGCACATAATTTATTTACTTCTATTCTGACCATGTATATAATTTAGTAATTACATACTGATAGATACCAGTAATACATGTATCTCAAATTGTCAACAGACTTTCACAAACAATTAAGAAGATACTGAATTTGTCATGCATATGTTCAACATAGTAAATCTGCATTTAGCTGAACAATTTTGTGTTGTTATCTTTAATATTGAAGTGAATTGTCCTATTATTAAACTTAAAATATAATATCCTTCAAGCTTTTATCAGTATTTTTATTTTAAAATGTGTTTTATCTATGAAAAATATTACAATTTTAAAATGTTCATAACTCGCTTCAAAATTAAATTATCATTAAAAGCTTATGAGTGCCCTAGATTCTAATATTTTTACTTTTTTAATTTGAAAAAAGTCATTTTGCTGTATTACATTAAAGTGATTTTAATATTAAAGCTATTAATACAAAGTTAGTTGCTTGAAATTTTCTGTTATATGTATAAGATAGAGACAACAAATAAGAGCATGGTATCCTCACTCCTCATAACTAATTCATTGATTACAAGTTTCATTGATCTCTTTAAAATTGTAATAGACTCGGAAATGACCTCTTCTGAATAACAATAATTTACTTTGCAATATTTAAAAAAATTAATTATAGCATCAAATTATACCTAACATTAATTATGATTAAAATCAAAATAACCATAAACAAACATTGTTATTTACAATTATTTTGTTACATGATTAATTACATATTTTAAGACTATTAGAATTGGCTTATTATGAATTAATCTAAATTTTATTTGGCCCAAATTATTTTTGATTGATTTTATAATAATATCATCTATTTGAAACTCACCGTGTTCTACTGTTATTAGATTGTGTTAAGACAAATCATACTGGAATTACATAGTATGTAAAAAAGTATTAAAGATTTAGATATAAATAATGACAATAGGACACTGATCATACTGTACTTAAATATCAGTGATGGCCAACCTTTTTTCTTCAGTGGGCCAATTTGTTGAACAATAATCCTCAAGGAGTAGGTAAAAAAATATGAAAATAGTATACATTTAATTACAAATTACAATAGATATATCTTCCCAATTTCGTTTAAATAACATAATGTACCTAAATATTGTTTATTATATCATCGTTTGTAGGCTGTAGGCACATCATGTTAAACTTGTTTTCTTATCTAAACAATAAAGTATAAATAACTAAGTAATAATAAGTAATAATTTTACATTTTTTCAAAAAAATATTTTATTTTAGAAATTTGTAAGGAGTGTGTTGTGACTTGTGGGCACCACTGGTGTACACAATTGAGTGTTTAATTACGACTATAGTCAAAATAAAATCTTGCTCCGGTTAATTTTAACATACAACTTTACTGTTCAAATTTAATCAATTCAAAAATGATAATACTAAAATAACAGTATCAAAAATATACATTATAAATTAAAAATAATATGTTTGCAATTATTATTGTACTTATAACTTATGTACAAAAGTCATGTCTGAAATAAAAATAAAAATCTTCCTGAGTGATAATTTACTCAATATAATAACTTATATTATGCTGAATCACATAAATTTGTGTTGAAAAATGTAAATTACATGTTTTTTATTCATCTTCAATATTCAACTCTACTCCTATAAATAATTTTTTTAACTGATATTTGATTCTAATTTTATTTAAAATATGCTTTTCTATTAATTTTATTTTTTTTAAACAGTGAAACTTTATATTATGATAAATGTTAAGTGCTCTGGTAGAAGAATTAATTTGTTGATGTAGTGTAAATTTGTTTTGACTGCAATTTTAATTATTTTATCTTCTATCTTCTATCTTTAACGTTCAATTTAATAATTAGCTAGTAATAACTATAAAAGGTATAAAAAGAGAAAAATTGGTACATTCAGTACCTAATCATTATAAAATAATATTGTTTTCCTTCAATTTTTAATATTTTAAGTTGTATTAATGTTTGTATTTGTTTTTGCATGTTGTGTGAATTTGTAACATTGTAGGCTTGGCACAAAGTCATTGCTTAATTTGAACTTGCGATCACAGCCACAGCAAAATCACAACCATCATTATCATCAAAAGCACGGGTAAGCAAATGTTTATAATTTATTTTTGTTAAAAAACGTTGTGGTGAAGTGAAATTTTTCTAACAAAGCTATACGGATATTACTGTTTCATTATTCATAATTTACAATAATATAGTAATAGGTTAAAATATTAAAACTGTTTAATATTTCTATTTTGAATAAGTTTTTATAAGCAAAGAAAGATTTTGTGTTTATGTTAATGTTGAGATTAGAATTTTAGATAAAATGTTATCGTGTAATAAAGTAGAGAAGTAAATATTACATTACGCATACAATATAGGTCCCTTTACCAGACAGATGGTCTTGTTAATAAACTATTATTTATTTGGTTTAATTTTTGACATTTTAATTTAGTCAAACTATTATTTTTTATTTATGGTGTATTGTTCATTATTTGTATAATAGTAAATATCTTAAAAAATCAATCAATGAAATTGAAATTACTATTAGTATTAATTTTATTAGTATTTTACCAATGTAATATATTGGTCATAGAATTAAAGTGGAAATACGGAATATACTGTTAAAAAATGAGTAAGGCACCTACATTTGATTGTTTTAAATTAGGTGCTTAAATTAAAAAATAATGAAAACAATTTCAAGTATTAGAATTAGATGCTTATAAAATATGATAATCATATTTCATTATTACCTAACGTAGAAAGCTTAATAATTTAAGTTATAATTATGTATTATATATTTTTACATTGCATTCTAAATCAAACAATCGTAAGAAAAATGTTTTAGAAATTAATCGTAATAATAAAAAAGTAACTCGTCATTGAGTAGGTCACTGTAACGATTGTGTTAAATTTTAGTTCGTATATTATTATAATCATTAATGTATAAGTTAGTATCACGTACCGTCGTGAATAGGTTCATAATGATATATATTAATTAAACTAAAATTTTCAAAATCTTCATTGTGTTTGGAAAATTATTGTTTCTACAAATGTATATAGATAAATTCATCGGAGGATTATGAGAAGTAGCAAAATGAATTTGTTTCCCTAAATTTTAGTGTGTTAAAAACTATTTAAAAATGAATGTAGGCTAATATGTTTTCGAATATTCTCTACTATATGTACAAATCCTTTGATGAATAATAAGTAGGTATTCTATTGATGATCAAGAGTAAAGATTTAGGTACTATCCTGTTAACTGATATTTCTTTTCTGAATATATTTCTTTTATTTCATAGAGTAAAGCTTCTCACTTGTTAGGGTTTATCAGGTGAAAATGTTGGTACATTTGATGTCTAAAAAAAGTATTATTCATTAGTGCGTTCGTACCTGGAGTATTTGTCTATCCTCTATAGTCTATAGTTCTATACCTAGTCTATATCACGGAATCCATCTCAGATTGGAAAAATTAACCGTTCAAATAATATTTAGTCTTGTTTCCTTAGATGCTCATCTCAAAATGTTTGGATAAGTTGGTTTGTGAAGGAACTCGCTTCGAAATTAGGTTTCCATCCACTCTCCTGCGTTATTTATTTTTGAACATTTTAAACGGCAGTGTTAGAATGGTATTTGTAATTTAAATTATAAAGAATTTAAGATTATAAGATGGTTAGTTGCTATTTTTTACACCAGGTCCAAGCAAGACTATTTTTTAAGAGTCATTCACATCAATATATATTTTTAATCGATTTGTATACTCGGCCTAGATTGAGCATTTTTATTTCAATTGTGATATTGAATCTAAACTTCAGCGTTTATAATTTTAATTTCGAATAAAAAATAAATATATTGTACTCTTAGCTGTAGGTAGTTTTTAATGATCGATGAATCAAATAATAATTTATTATAAAATGTATAAAAATACTGCATTATATTCGTTATTCTTAAGTAGGTAAAATTTATATTATACAAACTTTTTGTACACGTTATTTCCTCAAATGGGCGTCAATAAACATATTATTACCTAATGTACGTTTTAATGTCTTCAATGTTTGAACTTCAAACGCTCGTAAAATATTGATGTGGCTTTTCGCTGAAATTTTTTTGTTTAATTTTTTTTTTTGTATTTTCGATATTTTTTAATAGGTGTAATAGAAACACGAAGAGTGCATTAAGTGTGTTAAATTTTCAAGCTTTTCGACTTCAAAAAAATATTACCAGTTAACATACTTAAATCGAGACAATTTAAAATGCATATAAATAGCACAGAAGAAGTCAAAATATTGAAATGATTATATTAGGTACTCCAAAAAAACCATACCAGATATTTAGATAGGCGCCTATTGAAGTTATATATTTATTACAAATTAGATTAATAATATTATTTTTAGTACTCCGTAGAAACTTGAAGGATATAAAATACAATATGAGAAATGAGAATTCTGATTATGGTATATGATTAATACTGTATTAATGTGGTTGTGTGTGAAATAGAATTATTTACAATATCAAATATATGATAAGTTTTGAATATTTATATTTTATTATGTGAAAACCGCACAAGCAAATAATATTTCGTGTGAACTCAGATAAAAAAATATAGATTAATTATTAATAATATTATATTGATATAATTGATCTAATTATTTTTAAGTTAAATATATCAAATAGCATTACAACAGGGGTGGCTAAACTTTTTTGGCCACGATCTGCTAAAAATATACTTCACTTTTGAGGATCGAATTTCGTAAAAAAATTTTTAATCATACAGATTAAACTTATCAACATATTGTTCACTACAACCCCGATTGATTTTTGTACGCGTGTCCCTTAAAATTAATTCTAACATGATCGATTTTGAAATTGTCCACGATCGACCGTTTGGCCGCACCTGCATTACAACATGATGTATACTAAGAAATACTTCGAAACACTACATTTTATATTTTTAGTGTCACAATTCCAAAAAAAGAGCTGAAGCTCCCTGTTTTTTCAGTTAGTCTTAAACCATAGATTACTCATTTACACAATGAGCTACATTGCCCTTCACACACCCAGTTAAATAATTATATGTTCGATAATTGTGCATTGTACATATTAATTAATATAAAATAAGAACTAATTAACCATAAATCATGAGGGTGAACACCCAAGCCCAAATTATATTGCGCTTATGTTGATATTTTATTCATCAGTAGGTAATATATTTTTATATTTTTCTTTATACTAATTAACATAAATTCATATAAAAATAGTGAATAATGTATACAAGTCCTTTTGAAATGCATAAATATAAATCGAATGTCAATATTATACCCATGTGCAATTGAATAGTATAGTTTACCTAGCGGCTAGCAGTAAACAATTGTTGACAAATTCTAAGTTCGTAAGTTTATTCTAGACCTTTGGATTCAACCAAAAAATCAAAAAAAAAAAAATTAGATATGCAGCAAAAGAATAACACCATGAAAAAAAATTAACTAATTGATTACTAAATGATAATATTAATAAGAATAATTAATTTTTAGAAATAGACTTCTGATGCTTAATGGCTTTTTAAGATGACAAACATTTTTTTGAAATTTGGTAGGTTTATACGTGACTTGAAGACAAAACATGTGGGTACAACATCCTCTTAATTTGATGTATATTCATAAAATATTGCCTTAGCCATCACCTGTTATATAATAGGTATAGGCAATAGGTATTATTTATTTCTATGTTAATATTCTTTTTCAATATAATTTTTAGTAGGTTTACCTACATTTTAATCATTTGTATTTAGTGCAATTATTATGTAAAAAGGTACGTAACATTTTGATGATCACTCATCCACGAACGTGACGCTGAATAATCTAATTTTGTTATTTATGGCTCTGAATCGTATTAACTATACAACGCATTTACATTATACACAATAAAATAATATAAAGGTGTATATTTGTGTGTATTAAAGTATGTATTTGTCAAAAAAATAAAACTGCAAATTGATTTTTATTCTTATTTTATACATTTAGAATTATAAATCAAAGTTACTATTTTTTTTTTTATTTCATAATTTCATAATAACTATAAACCCGTATTACTGGAAACTTTATTTACAATTAACAGACTATTTTTACTTATCAGAAATAAATTAAATTATTTTTATTTAAAGTTAAAGAGTAAAATATTATGTCAATGTTGGTATCTATTATGGTTATTATAACAATTTACAGATTTCTTAAACATCTTCTATGCATACATTCATACGTAATCTAAAAACATAGAATTCTCATTTTTACCAAATATAGATTAGTCATATTTCTATACTTCTTTCATTAGATGTCTATCCCAAATTTCGATCATACTATTTTTGTAGTATTTTACTGTGTAGTGTTTACCTGTTTTAGAGGACGTTTATTGTTTATATAACCGATGATCATTCCAGAACAGTAATCCAAAATTAGTTTTGTATTAGGATTTACGGTTGTTAATTTAAAAAAAATAGCGGGGAGTGGGTACTTGCATACATTGTTATCGTAACATATACTAACTTAAAATAATAAAGTAAATCATTTTACAATAATTGATTATGTCGATATGGGTATTGAATAAATATATTAATATATAATATTATATTGTTATCACAATAATATATATTTTATATACGTTTGAACATATAATTTGTGGTTTTATTAAGGCGCTATTGCTTTGGCCTTGTGCGTTGGGAATTTTAAAGTGCATTAATTTCAATAATAAATAATTGTGGTCCGTTTGTGAGTGATAGAGTAGGACAGATTTATTGGAGGAGATGCGCATTCTAGTAGTGATTGTAGAAAACCGCAGTTCGCAGACAAGGACGGTTGTCGCGGAATATCGCGTGCGTATATATAGGCGTTCATTTGACGCCAGTGACATCATTGTTATTTTGTCTCGTTCCGGCAGTGTAGGTTTTTCGTACGACCGTAACACACGTCTATCGTCTGTATTTATATTTTTTCGATTGAATTCATTATTCTGCAAGCTATTTACTGCAATTCGATAAACATTTTCGTTTGATATAACTTAGTGTTATACCTACTTTTACTTCCTACGGTGACTGCCAGTTTCAGTTGAGTGATTAAAACAATGCCTTCTGATAATAAGAGTAATAGCAAGCCGACGGCTGCAGATAGTAAGGGCAGTAGTAAGCCGACGACTCCGGAAAATAAGAGTACTAGTAAAACACCGAATGCAGATAATAAGAGTAGTAGTAAGCCAACGACTCCAGTTAATAAGACTAATAGTAAGACGAAGACTGCAGACAATAAGTATGTGCTATAATATAATATGGTATCGTTAATCGCAGATAATATAAATTGGCTTTTATGTTTTATAGTTCTGATAAAGGCGTGCCTCCACGTGGTATTATCGTTTGCTTTGTATACATATTATAAACTATAATAAATAATGATGTTATGTTTTAAGTAAAATAATAAATTATTATTTGATTTTTTAGTCGAAAAATATAATACGTTGACAATATACGATACACGTGTAACCGGGCTTTTGTAATCGTAATATTTTGTTCATATTACATTATAGGTAGGTATATTACAGCGGCGTATTAGAGGGGGGTAACAGGGGCATTTTCCCACCTACCAAGACGCTTTTTATTCTTTTGCTTATTGCATATTTATTTTTATTATATAATATGTTTTCAACAATATAATAACATTAATAACTAATAAGTATGTTCGTTTGGATAATCAGCACGATTTAAGCAATAACTTACCAAATTATTTAACGTCATTAGGACATTATCAATAACTATTTTAAAGTGAGGTATTTAATATTTTGCCCAATTTTCCCAAAAATGGTTCACAGCTACTGGTATGTTAATTATTAGGTATGATGGTTTGCAACTATTTTCGGTTATATCTTTAAATTTTATGTTACAAATGTATTGTATCAGAATTAAAGATTTGATCTATTATCGGATGCCACTTGTATACAATATGTAAGGGAGACAACAATAAAATACCCTAAAATAAATCTTCAGCCATTTTGAAAATGTCGAAGGACAGATGTTATATCAATAAAAAGGATGGAAAGACGGTGGTTATGTAAAATTAGGGTAACGAAATTTTTTTGGAATTTAGTTACATTTTGTATTGCCTAGAAATTATATTTCTTGTAGATTCGACATTTTGTCATTATGGTTTAAATAAACGATTTTAAAAGTAGGTACTTCATACAGTTTAGGATCGGAAACCAACTAGTTATATTTTTTAAACTAAGTCTAATTTTTCACCTTTTGCAGCATTTTAATTGATTATAAACGATGTACAACAATATCAAAAAGCAATATTTAGCCGTAAATTCAAACTTAACTTATTAACTTCTATATAGGGATAATTTTAGAACACAACTATAAAAAAAAGTTGTTTCCTTAATTAATCACAAATAGTTAATTTCAACCATTAAAATATTTTACATTATATTTAATGAGAATTGTAATATTAAAATATGCTTTAGGTATGTACGCTTAAAGATGCATTTAATTTATACAAGCACATTAAAAATAGTAAACTACCCATGGGTGGCTCATATATTATTCATAATTTTTGTAATTAGGGTGATTAATGTATGAAATAAAAATAATGGGTGACATTATTTTAGAAAACTAAATGCCAAACAATAATATGTTTTAAATACATTTCGAGGTGCATCGTAAAACAATAATAGTAGTTTTGCATGTTCTTGTCAAGTTTAGAGAAGAAACTTTTTTTGTGAAATTTGGTTGAACAGTTGTTTGAATATATTTTTTCAGATATTTATAATTTAGTAAAACAATATTATTCTGGCTAATTATTACTCGAAATGTGTATGATATCTTGTAATTAGTAATTAATATTAAATTATGTTGGCAATAGAAAAAATAATAATTATTCAATCAATTCAATTTTTCTTTTTGAGTTAGTTTAAATCTGTGAATAATTTAAATCCTATTTATCATGAATAATATGACTTGGTTGGTTATGGTGTTTCTTGCATTAATCTATCATCATACACAGTCCCAATTCATGTATAGTATAAGTTCTGTGCTTTCATTCTTTAGGATATTATGCGGTTTGTCTCGGGCCCAAATTTCGCAGCTGAGGTTAGCATGAATTTATTGTTGATCGTTGACTTTCAGATATTAAGCTATATCTGTAAAATTAAATTTATTGGTCAAATAATAATAAAAAATGTAATAATACATACTATATATGTATAAGCTTTTTAGATGTACTTATATTTATTAGCTATTTTTTATTCTAAATAACCTTATAAATTAAAAAATTTTCAATCAGTTCATATTTTCAACCACAATAGTATGATGATCACTAAACATTAAAATATATTTGTAATTCATCAAAACAATTTTTTTTAATTCTATTGATTCATAAATCATAATAATAATTTATAAATTGCTACTGGTCACTAATAATATATAATATTATCCTACCTAAAAATTATATAATGGGATTTTTTTTTATTCGTGGATTCTAGAAAGTTTTTCGTTTATTTAAATTTATTTCTATTGCTTTTTCATTATATATTTTTCTCTACCGTACCTACCTATAATTATTAAAAATAAAAAATCACGTCCTTGTGAATAAAATAACAACAATACAATATTATGCAATAGATTTTAATCTATTCAATATTGTTTCTATATTATATACTAGGTAGGTACTCCGAAAGTCGATTTAAATTTAATAAAACTCTATTAAAGTTAATCGCGATTTTCGATATATTTTTATCGATCATCGTATGCAGAGTACACTGATGGTATCTCTAATGTATATTGTATATATTAATACGTATTCACGCTCTATTGTTTCCTTTCACTATTATTTTGTTATATACAGAACTTCTGTGTGCGAGTTATGTATTTTCACAAGGAGTTTGGTATTTTTTGGCTGGCGTGTACAGTAATACCCATAGAATAATATTATAAAGTATCTATATATGAATTACTCGTGGGCGTATTTATGGAGTGTATGGGGGATGGATCCCCCATGACTCTTTTTTGTATAATATTAATGCAGGGGCACTGCCCTGTGATTTTTTTAAAAACAACGAATATATATACCCCTCCTCCCCCACTGAAAATGCCCGTCTACTCAACTTAATCTACTCTATAAGCACTTATAATGTATATTCTATATACATTATAGTTTATTTAAATTGATAACATAATATTATGTGATTGTTTATTGCGAATAATTTCTTCAAATAAAATTAAAATTTAGCATTAACAACTAACCTAAAAACTTCAAGCAGAAATTGAGTATGAATTATTGGATAACAATTCGGCGCACGGATGGAAAAAAGTAGATGTGATATGGAAAAAAATTAGATCAGAGTGGGATTAGAATTCGGTAACAACCCTAACCTGGTATATAGATTATAGGCGTATAATAGTATAAGCCTTTGAAATCATCAGGAAAACTATAATCTGTGGTTGAAATTTAATGTTCTAATATAATTGTCCAGTACAATATTTACACTTTACACTATCAGTACTTTAAGTATTTGAACAAAAATCCCAAGTAAATTTCCCGGTCTTTCACTAATAGTATAACGGAATTTTTTTTAAAATTACTATTTACAATACAGCTTGTTGTAGTTATGTAAACTTTGTAAAAGCCACTCTCGCATTAGCTATTTACAAAAATTATATTCATAATATATATATATATATATTAACTGTATAGAATTCACAAAAAATACCTAATACAATATATTATAAATACTATACTTTTTCACTTAACGCATAACAATCCGGTTTAGACTTCTGAATTTCGTTTAGTTTTAGGTGTTCTAAGCAAATGTCGCGTGTTCGTGCGTAATGACGTTCCGCCATTTTGGACGGAATATTTTTTTTCCATACAAAATGTCAAATGATCTTTTAGTTTTTTATTTTCGTTCAATTAAATACAATTAAATATAGGGATTTAATTATTGTTCCTACTTATTGTTCAGAGTTCTGTCGTATAATGTTATGTAATTACAATTGTTTTCATCAGTAAGTTGGTGGACGCATGATGTTAGTTTATAGGTAATTGGTTTTAAATGTATGACTATATGCCCAAAAACAAAATAAATCTCATCTAAATTTATTTTATTTTTATCGTTTTACTTTTGGTACATAATATAAAATAATAAAATATTACTCCATGTAAGTTACAAATAGTATTTAATTATTCATAAAAGTAGAATAATAATGGGATTTTGTTTATTGTTTAAAAAATTTAAAAGGTTTGTATAATAAATGTGTAAACATAATTACTATAAAAATAAGGCTAATATATTTTTTGCCACCTATATTCTAATTATGTATTGGTTATTAGTCCACCACTTCGACGGGTATTAAGTAGGTCTTTGCTTAAATTAAGTTATGAATGTTATAATACATTTTGGTGTATTTCGTCATCGATGTTTTCTTAATTGGTTAAGCAGCTTAGACATCCACAAATTGCAGCTCTTCCACCCATAAGAAGTAGAAATGTAGGATTTGGGGCCTCGTGTGGATCTTTTGGCCGTTGTATTTTTACTTGGCTGGATTTAATTTTTAGAAATTCGTCGCCACTAATGTTTAATACAACTATATACATCGGATAGTATTCCCTTTGTATTTATTATAATTGTTATTGTGTCAGAGTATAAAACATTGTAAAAATGGAAAACAACATTTCCGTATATACATAATCTTACTGAGAAAAGGGGGGATCAACTTGATTCGAAGTGGTGGGGTACATTCAAATTTTAACAGGAACCTATTCACAACTCACTTTAACAAAGTGAGTACCAATTTTCAAACATAAATTTGTAATTTGGTAATTATCCAATTTATAGGCTAATTGTAATATGTTATAAAACATGTATATTGTATAGGCACGCTTTTTTGATAGTACACGAAATGCTTGCAGTTCTTAAAACAGCGAAAGGCTCAATCATTAATTCAAAACGAAGAATATTGATTTTTCAGTATGGTTGTTATAAATATACCTACGTATATTATATGATACAGGTTCATATATAGATATAAACATTTTTTTTTTAAATTTTGGTACATACTACGTATATAATAATATAATCTAGTAGGTAGTATATATTTATGGTGTGTAACATAGGGTCCAAGTGTTGCTCAGTCAACACCTTAAATATCTGGAGGAGGTGGGTATTGATAGAAGAAAAATAGGACATTTTATCGGTCGGTACAACAGTATTATGAGGGCCGAGGGGTAGGTCACCTAAATTTATTTGATCAACACCAATTATTTATGATGTACGCCACTGGTATATATTCCGTTTTAATGCACATATAGGTACGTATTACGCGATTGAAATAGATAGTTCGCTACCTGATTTAATAATATTTAGTGTACAATTATGTGTGTTTACAAATATTACACTATATATATTATATATATTATAGTGTAATATTTGTTTGGACAAAACATTTGTTTAAACGGCGACTATTACAGTAATTATTAACTTTTATAATTTATTTAAATTATTACCCTATATATTTAGGTGTAGTGTGTATACATAAGCCACAATTAGCTGCGATCATTTTTTACAGATTACATTTGTCCTTCATCAATTATTGAAAACACAATCAATATATAGGTTAACGATGACAATCTACATTTTAAATGTAAAATCGATAAACAACACGTAATTTACCCGAAAAAAACTTGTACGACGTGTAGCCATCATAATCCAAAATACATACATTAAAAAATATTTAATATCTAGATAGTGTATGTCACGTCATTCACGTCATATCATTGTCGTTTTATTTTCGATATGGGCATAATGATATTTTACAATTAAGAAAATTATTGATTTATCGTGGTAGTTGTGTTGATATAAATAAGGGAGGACACACCCTTAACGTCATACCTATAGAATACTTTATTAATTTAATAGGGGCAAGATGATTTAACGACAACTCGCTGGGGGTTTACATAATTTTGGCTATAGTGCAGAAAATATTTTGTTGCTTATACTTAATATTCTTGTATGATTTTATATATATATATACACACTTGTATTTAGTTAATCGATGTTTGCTACATAATAACAGTACCTATGTTCTATACTGCAGTATCGTACTGATTGACGTATTCAAGTACCTACAACTTTACGCAAACCTACCTAATTTCTGAATTTAGAAAATCAGGATTTGTTTTTCTCTTGCGTCTCCTTCGCAACACTCGTTAGTGCTAATTTCTATTCGTTCTCAAAATATGGAAAAATAACGTTCAAATAACGATACTATTATTACGATGAACTCTCGCGATTATATCGAATGCGACGTGTGAATAATACTTTCGAAATTCAGTCTCGTTTTGGCGGCGTACACGCGCAGAACGAAAAATACCTGTTTGTTCAACAAACGAACAAGTTACAAGCAGATTGGTTAAATAGAATAGTTTGTTGTTGTATTATAGTGTCCTATAGGCTATACATGTTGTGTATTATAATTTATAATATTATAAACTGTAATGGCAGTTAGTTGATAATGCACACGATTGGAATTTTTGTTTATTTCACCAAAATTATATAACGTATAATATACATTTATAATATATTCCTACCAGGTACCGATTTTAACAAATGGATTTGTAACGACTTGCGGGTGATGTAGAAAAAACACATGCTCCTTCTTTCCTCCGCCCAGTGAGTTTAGGCTGAATTTTGCGTAATATCTTTTACTATAACGAACCAAATAAGGGATGGATGTATGGTTTACAATAGTATACTTAAGTACCCTAATTTCTTTCTATGTAGCTCATAGTTTTAAAGTAAAATATAATCCATAATTATATACTATCATAATATAATATATTTTGTACATATGTAGTATATTTAAAAAATATTACAGGGAATTAAATATAGCTTTAAAATTAATAGATCAAAAATCAAAATTATAGTACAGATCGAGTTATTGTCGTTCGATTCGAAAATACGCGAGTTTACTCTAATTGTACAAGCCTCCATCATGCACCGTAGTGTGACATACCTACGTTTTTTTTTTAAATTCGCCTGTTGGAGTGTGTAGTGACATGATGATGTTTAAGTCTCTTTAAGTAGGAAAAATGCAGACACTGTTGTATAGTTAACAGGTACAAGAGAATTATATTAACAAGTTAAGACATGTTATAGCTCTACTAGCACTAGTTCTTAAAATTTTTTTTGCGGATAGGCGGACGAACAATATTTCGCCGTGCAGTCCCGCAGTTATACCTCCTTGAACAACATTTACAAATAACAAATATTACGTATAGGTCATAGGTAAATATGAACTATGAAGTGTATAGTTAAGTCCCCAACTAGGACAATACTGTACTTAATGGGATTCGATGAATTAAACTTCGTTTTCTTTTTTATCGACAAGTCCAAAACGTACACTCTGCACTAACCAGTAATAGTACCTTTATGGCTATACATTATTATAATTAATTATATATAAATATATATGTTGGTTATCACTGTTTGTGAATTGCGGTTATAACCTGAACGTAACTATACATCTATGTACCGGCGGGCGGCGATTAACACGATCTCATAATATATTTTATTCGAAACATTTCATTGTGCGCTTACAATTAATTATCAACGCCATTGACCGTGACACTTGAAATGCCAAGAGTCCGCGCCCCGTTTAAGGCGTTTTACAAGTTTCCTCTTACCTTACGTTTCCGGAAATTCGCAATCGGGTCCAGAAGTGAAAAACTTCCTAACTTGACAATTTTTCATGGCTTTCTTGTGAACAATTAATCACTCGAAATCGTACACAGCTCATTATCCTAATCCGATCATTTGGATCTGACTAGTATCTATGTACTCTATACTCTATAGGTTTAATTAATGAAACCATTCTTACACGCCTTCCAAGCCTTATGTTTTGTAATTCGCATTCTATAAGTATATATATTATATACTCATATTGTCTTACATATTTTTAGCAAAATAATTATTGTGGTCGGAAAATATACAAGATACTGGAGATCATATTTTTATGTTTTGTACCTATAATAATAATAATATATGCTTAGTATTTTTATAAATTAATTTTTTTAAAGGATAATCAAAATTATTAAATACTGTTGGAATAAAAATTTAGTCAATATATAATGATATACAAGATGTCAAAAATTAAATTTAGGTACGATAAAAAAATTATTAAATGTCGATATAAATTTTTATTAAATATGTTATATTTTATTTTTTTAAATTTAGATTTATCACTCATTTCGATTAATCGCTAGGGATGAGAACTTTTTAGCGAAACTAGTTGTATACAATTACCTGACTTGTGTAACACCGATATATATGTCTTGGTCAAAAACAGCTTGTGAGAAAAAATTTTAAAGCCTGCAGTATAATTATGGACATTTATGATTTTGATTTCTTTTTGCTTACTAATATTAGTGGTTGTTACATGGCTATGTTGTGTTTAGATATAGTTAGTTTTATATGTATAACTTGTTCATCTCTATATAGTTGTATGCATAAAGGTAAGCGACGGGGACTTTTTTATAGTAATTGCTCGGGCAGACCTCGAGGCGTCTGCGCGGCCTACTTAAAGCGATCTGAACTACGAACGCCGTACCTACATTAAACGTATATTGTAGAGATCACGAATACGTCCATTATTATAACTTAAACACGATTTCAGTGTGTTTATGTGTTGTGGGAGGAGGAGACGAAGTCTATTTCGTATATTCTAGCTTTGTCTATACTATTTATTATATTGTTCCGTTTTACTGCACTGTGCACACAATTACAATAATATATATACATATCCAACAAAAAATATAGCGACATACGTGTTATTATAAAATATAATTATTCGCCGGAAAATGGTAAAGGTTCGTGGTTACTGCCTTACTGGTTACCATACCTGGTAAACCGTAAACGGATGAGGCGTACGTAAAAAATGTTAAAATATAATATAGCGTACGTAAGCCCGAAGTGTTATGTAATCTGTAATAAAACTATAAAATTACCAAGTCACAACCCTAAAATCAATCGTTCAAAATACATTTTTTTAAATGCAAATTTTTTTCCACGGTATAATGAAAATTGTATAAATCGAACCCCTAAACATTATAAACAAGTAGATAATTTTTACATTTAGCTTATGAGTGATACGTGTGCTTACATGCGCTGATGTACCTGTAATATATAGGCGTATATGTATATATTTCGACCTAGTAGGTATATATGCATTTGAGTGTTGTATGTCGTAGTGAGTCGTTTCGAATTCATACTATTGAGATAAAAGAGTTTTCGTGTTCGTTGATTGTATTATATATTTTAAACCGTTAAAATCCCTTTATTGACGATAAAAAGAAATTTTTTATGGCTTAGGAGGGAGACTTCGTATAAACTTCACTATTAGCGAACGACGCGTGATGTATACTGTGTACACAACCGGACCGGACGGCGAAACCGATTTCAGTCGTTGGCTGCCCGGTCGACCGTTCGCTCGTCCGCGCTCTCTCTAATTTTCGTCAAGTTCATTTGTCAGTGTGCGTGTCAAATTATACGATCATATAAAAATATTATATATTTTGTGCCCTGCGTGTATAGTAATTCAACTTGCTTGACATATAACATATAGGAATTAAAATGCCACTCCACCGTACCGACACCAAAAGGTTTATACATATTTTTTTTTAAGATTATTCACTATCTCGCTGGCTGGGGAGAGGAACGTATATATTTTTTAATACACTTCAAACTAGTTTCGAACTCGTCACTTTTGCTACGATTGTCGGTTCATCATTATATCGTACAAATTCGGCATATATATTTAATGTGCATGTAGTAAATATACGTATAATGAGTAAACCGTTACGAGATAATTTGCATTTTGTATATTTTAATGATGGCGACTGGCGAGTAGCATATGAGTGGTGATGCGGTTGACTCGTCCGGTCTTCACGAAGTCTTAAGTCAGGTTTGGCCATCTCCGTCAAATCCCTCTCGTGCAATTGTGCTCGCTTTTTTTATACAGTACATTACAAATTATTTTAAAACATTGCATTTTACCTACCTATATTTGAATTATCTACCTTTTAAAGGGTTTAAAGTTTTTGTTGGATGTGTACGGATTTATAATTTAGGTAGGGCATTATGTAAACATATAATTTATAATTATTTAACACTACTCGTTTTGTTGTTTCACACATCATGTCTATCATTGTTGCCTAACAAAATTATTTAGGAAAATACAAATACATTTTAAGCATTATTTAGAAGTAGCTGTATGGGTATAATATATATCATTATAAGTATGTTTCCCGACTTTCTGGACATCACCCATTCACCAATTCCCTTGTACTTAGGTACGACAGTTTGATTACTTGTTTGTTTGTTTATTTGTTCGTTCTAGTATTAAATGTATGTATATACTGTATACTTTGTAATAATAATAATAATTGTGTGTTTGTTTTCCGCAGTACACGTGACGCTACGTACAATGAAGAGGAGGGCAGCGTACGGATGTTCCTGCGCGGACGTCCCATCAACCTGTACGCGCCGACAGCAGAGATCGCGTCCTACGACATCACCAAAGTGGCCACCGCTCCTTCGTCCAGGCTAAAACTCGATTGGGTGTATCCTTTTTTGCTATACCAGACGAGCATTATGTATATTATATACATACGAATAATATTGTGTGATATATTATTAATACCTATATAAATTTAAAAACGGTATTTATTTTTATATAATATCAAGTATTGGTAGGCGCTTGTGTGAATATTATAATTAGGTACTGTATATTCTAGGATATTACGCTTCACGTACTTTTTTGAAATTTATCAGATTCTTTTTACCACTTTCAAACGATGATTTTGTATAGATTAGGTACCCATATTGTACATAAAATTATGATGTTTTCGCCTCTATAGACAATACACATTTCTTGACTCGTCAGCAAATTACGAATCTAAGTACCTGCAATATCGAGTTCATCGAGTTTTAATTCTATACTATTTGGTGTGCAATTGACATAATGACATGCCATATAGCTACTTAAAACGAAATTACATAGTTTTTGATTTCAAACGCACATTACTTTTAATGATTAATAATAACACGCTGTGTATATATTCGTCATACGTATCGCGCTGTAAATAATGAGAAAAAGAGAATAGAATACACCAATTTACTTATTCACGAAATGCACTCTGTACAGATAAATAAAATAAAATACGTTTTAAAAATCGTTTAAAATAAGCATTTAGCCAATAATAAATAATTATAATATCGCTACAATCATAATTTATTATATCGAAAAAGCAATTTGGTTTGTTTATATAGCAAATATAAAAATAAATAATAATTTATAGAACTTATCTGCATTAGTCATCCGTTAATTGATAAAATAATAGTCTGTTAGAGATAACTACTATTTTATAGTCGTGGTAATGAACTCAGCATCATTACACTAAAAAATGTTATAGAATATACACGAAATTGCACAACATTTTTTTACAGTAAAATTATAAAAACCATTACATTTATATATTTTTGGGAGACAGAAAAAGTATAAAAATTAAAAAAATATTTAAAACCATAGGTACTTCTCACCGCAGCTACAGTAAAACCTTTGTTTACGGACATCGCTAGCGAATACACTCTTGATAGCAGACACTTCTAAATTCTTCGGCAAATATCCGTGAATCCGTGGGAATATATCCTTCCTATAATAGCGGACATGTCATTATTTCCCTGTGATGTCCGTTATAAAGAGGCTCACTGCATACGTTTGTACTAACATAACAAACAACCCTACTCTGTTAATAATTATTACTGTTTTCCTTAATCGTTCAACTCTACAGTTATGGGTACAGAGGAAAAGACTGCCGTTCCAACTTATACTTGTTGCCCACCGGCGAAATGGTGTACTTTGTGGCCTCTGTGGCCGTACTGTACAACGTCGAAGAACAAAGCCAGAGACACTATTTGGGACACACAGACGACATCAAATGGTAACTTTTAACGCAGTGGTTTGAGGTTCTTACCGACCGGCCATAAATTATATACCAGGGGGTGTGGAGTTGATTAGGGGTTTTCGGGAGAGAGAGCTGATATCGGTTGCAACACCCAAAGCCGATTTTTTGTTTTTAGTTAAAACTTTTACCTCTCAGAATTTGCTGCACCCTTTTCGCTCTGTTCTATAAAAAGTGACAACAAAAAACTTTTTCAAACGAAATGCGACGAAATACGTTAATTGCGAATTAAAATTGATTTGTTATGAAAGTCAAAAAAAAATTTAACATGTATATTTACTTTTTTTATTGTGATATTTATACGGTTTTTTCTCATAATGTTGGTCGTATTTGTTTTTCTGTTATTCATTAATATAATTTTCCGTCAGCAAGAAGCTGAAAAATAAGAAATGAAAAAATAATAAAAATAATAGTACTCAAATAGGAAATTATTGTATAATCTTACGGTCGGTCGATGGCATTATATAATAAATACCTGCAGGAAATAAAGTCTCACAAGTCTCGATGATAAATATCCAAATTTTAACTTAAATATTTCGTTTTGATTTATTTCCCAGTTTGGCGATTCACCCCAACAAACTTTTGGTGGCTACTGGCCAAACCGCCGGACACGATAATCGCGAAGGAAAAGTAAGACCTCACAGAATCTGTCTCAAAAATGAACTTAAATATTACTAAACGTATTTTTTTCTCTCCAATCGTGTTTTAGCCTCACATCCGAGTGTGGAATTCTGTCAGCTTAGCGACGGTGGTCGTTCTAGGATTAGGCGAGTTCGAAAGGTCCATCAGCTGTCTGTCGTTTTCCAAAGCAGTAAGTCCACTCGGGATTTTTGTCACCTGTCATCTGGCTCGACGACATTCGATTTATACATAATATAGCATATTTATTATTTTTTAAACGCACATTTTGTTTTTTACAGGACGGTGGCAGCCTTTTGTGTGCCATTGACGAGGGAAACGATCATAACATATCCGTGTGGGACTGGCAGAAGAACGAAAAGGGTCACAAGATCACGGAGACCAAGGTCAGTGGAATTGTTAATAACAATTATTGTTAATTATAATCCTACTTGCGGCTTACCTCCGTTTTGATGTCGCAACTTCCTTTTTTTTTATTCGTCTTTTGCGACGCTCCTGCATATTGTTACTCGCCAGGTTTCTCCACCTCTACTTTCTTTCGTGTATATATAGGCACTATACCCTAGTCTAGTCCTTAAGAAATCACCGACCTCGATCTCGTTTAATATCATTCGTTTTCGTCCTCCACAATCATCTATATCAGTGTTTCCCTACCTTTCCTTAACTCAACGCCCTTTTTAGATTTTAAAAATCTCACGTCGCCAATAATAATAACGTCAAGTGCCTACCTAGTACCTAGAATTTATAGTCCAATAAGATAATTATTCCGATGTTTTTTAAGTGTCTATAAATATTATTTCTACGTAATTCTATATATTACATTTGATATTTTTAATTAGTTTTTATTCTAAGCAGTTGTACATTTCATTGCAATCAGTTATAAACAATAAAAATGTAAATTTTAGATTAGCTCCCCCTTAGCGCCCCCTTCAAAATAAAAAATATAGATTCTATGTTAATGACCGGGCGCAACCTAAAACGACTAGAATGACTAAAACCCCTCCCTCCACCAATACATTTTTTTTTTGTGTACGCGCCTGATTGGCGTTGCATAATAATAATAATAACAACAATATTCGTTATATTTATTGGATTTATAGTGTTCTATGGACACCGTGGTGGCTGCGGAATTCCATCCGCTGGAGCGCAACCAGATCGTCACCTGCGGCAAGGGTCACATCAGTTTCTGGACACTGGATGCCGGCGGTACTCTGTACAAACGCAACGGAATATTCGAGACCACCCGCGACCGCCCCAAGTACGTGACGTGCTTGGCGTTCACGCAAAACGGAGACATCTTGTCTGGAGACTCCAACGGATCCGTAGTCATATGGGGACGCGGTGAGTACCTAAACATACGGCTTCGGCGTAGTGGCTGCTCGAGGGTATTTTTAGAGCACGTGTAGTTAAAAAAAAGTTACCTATTTTTTTTTTTCAATAAACTTTTTTCACATTTATTAATCACTGTTGTTCGTGGAAATTATTTGTTATAGACTATGTTTTTAATAATAATTTTATAAACTTCCCTGGGACACCAGTAATTCACATCCAACCCTCTCGAGAGCACATGCAGTGTTTGCCAACCTGTCTGAGCGCCACTGCTTGAGTGGGTATATTAGGTATAGACATTATCGGCAGGTACATATCGTCCATATCGACAATTTAGACTTAATTCCCGATTTATGACGCAGTGACGTAGTCGGGGTTTAAAGTGGAAAAAAATTCCAGAGGGGACTGATGTCTCCACATAGTTTTAAGCATTCCATATATAATTTTATGAATAATGTTTTATGTATAAAATCTTAATTTGTTAAAGGGGACTCTCTTAAACCGCCGTCAGATGTAGGGGGACTGGTCCTCCTGCGCCCCCCCCCCCCACTTTAACAACCCCTGGACGTAGTAGTGTAGTACCTATTAGGTATATAATTTTAAACCTAGATAACCAACATTTGATATATCATATAATTTATGGTGGGTTGGCTATAGTGTTTTGTTGTTTTTCCGCTACCTTCGATTAAATTACTTATTTAAAATATTTTTGGAGCTTTAAATTTTAGTAGTTATAGTTATTGGCTGTTCTTGAAGTACATTTTTTGAAAGAAACAAAATGTATAGGAATTTTGGTTCTTAAAAAAACGAATACAAATATGTAAAAAAAATAACTCTGCTTACTAATTTTTTGCATTATATATTTCCTTGTATTTATTATTTTTCAATGTAAAAAGATTTGAAACTGCATGGCTGGAAGTGCCATTTAAAAAAAGTGACCAAGAGATTTAAATTAATCATAAAAGCAACCAAAAAGTGACCTTTATAAATATGTCTTTTAACAACTTTCTGTTATTTAATATTTGTTGGTGAATCCCTAAATATAATTTTATTGATCCTTACTTAATAATTTTTGTAATAATTACAAAAAAATAATATTTTTTAATTCATAATAAATAAAAATATCTTATAGACTTTTATTCTACATGTGGAACATTTTATTTTAACAAAATAAAATCAAAATGCCATTATTTATTAACGTAATGTACTAAAAAATAACAACTAATCATTTAATTGTAGTCAAATTAAGATAATAAGTGACTTTTAATTAAAAAATCGAGTTACTTCCAACCCTGAAAAGTGTAAAGTTTATTTTTTCAACGATGTTATAAAGTTATTTTTGGGTAAGAGTCCCTCCCCCCTACCTGGGTGTAAAGGCAAATGTACAGTTGAAGGATATATCACTTTTCTTTAATTGGTCGTTAAAATTTTCAGTTGATTTCTGTTGACTTCACACACCAAATTCAAGTTTTGTTGTGTATTATAATTAATTTTCTTTCGAAACTTACAGGCACAAATAATATCATTAAAGTCGCCCGAAACGTGCATGAAGGATCAGTGTTTTCCATCTGTGTATTGAAAGAGGGCAGCATTATAACTGGAGGTGGCAAAGATGGTAAACTGATCCAATTTGACTCTTCAATGCACCCCACTGGATATGAAGCACAAGTGAGCTATTATTGTTTTTATAGTAATAAATATAATATCAAACTGTTTACAATGTTAATTTCATAAATATATCTTTATTAAACCCCTCTCCCATCACAGACATGTTTGATTCACAATTTTTGAATAACTTAGTGTTGTGTTGACACCAAAATAATTTTTAATATTATGTTCTCAAATGCTTTATGAACTAAACATAAATTGAGCCAGGCATTTTTTTTAATCGACAATTATATAAATTTAACTTCAAAATTATATTGAAAGTATCTGAGTGTAATATGCTAAAAATAGTATTGAATAACTAGAAGTATAATTCAAATGCTTTTTAGACACATTAGGTATATGTATACTTTTCAATTTTACAAAAATACAAGTGTCTCATAGGTTTTTTTAATTACATTTGATATTTTTTCTAAAAAAATGTTAATTACATTGATAGGTACCTACTACCTATTTATTATTTTATTTTGTAATAATTTCATGTGATTTAAAATATTGATTATTTCTTCTTTTGAACATAGGTTGCTGAACACTTGGGTGGTATTCGTACTGTATCTGAAGGCCGTGGATCACAATTGCTAGTTGGATCCACCCGCAACTGCATTTTGATTGGTTCTTTGTCGATGGGCTTTAGCCCTGCTGTCCTGGGCCACACCGATGAACTGTGGGCATTATGTCCTCATCCCACTTTAGCTCAATTTCTCACAGCCGGATTCGATCGCATTGTCCAGCTTTGGGACTCGTTGTCTCGCTCTGTCGTATGGAGTAAAGACATTGCAGTTAGTATTATTCGCATAAGCTAATTTTAAATTTCATATCTACATAATTTCTGTACTTAATATGTAGGAACAAGCACAGTCAGCTGCATTCTCTAGCGATGGTCGAATAATCATTGTTGGTTGTGTATCTGGAAAATGGATTGTCATGAATTCAGAAACAAGAGAAATTTATTCGACTCATGTTGACGGAAACGAACCAATACAGGTATGTATAATTTTAGTGTTAATAATTGCAATTTAAATACTAACACCCTGTAATATAATTTTAAATCATTGAATTATTTATTGTCATTTAAAGGTTGCAAAATTCTCACCAGACGGCACACTACTTGCTCTTGGTTCTAGGGACAATTATATCTACATATATCAGGTCACAGATGGTGCCAGACATTACACTCGTTTAGGACGTTGCACTGTAAGTATTGTAGTCTGAATATTTTTTGTTGTGCATCTGAATCTTATGTGCTCTTATTAATGACCATATCAAATTGTATACCTTTTACCCACTACCCATTCCACATAATTTTTTTTATTGAATTCACTCGATGTTTAGTGTTGGGAAGATAAACGTCGCAGGAGATGTAGCACCGGCGCTATTGTTGACAAGATGTTGGTAGGTGTAGGTTGCCAGTGTAGAGCCGAGTGTTGCTGCATGTAGATGTTTTTGTAGAGATTAAAATGTTAATGTACAGAAAAGATTTGTAGGATAAAATAAATTGTATGACTAGTGGTTTAATCAATATTATTATGCATATTAATTTGCTGTAGGTTTACATTTTTTTATTTTCATTTTTTTATTTTTATTTAATCAATATTGTATATTGTTTAATATTTAATATTAATCATTTGATTTGCTGTTGTTGGTTTATATTTTATAAAAGTTTCAATATGTTGGTACATATTGATGTTGAGTTTGTACTTTGTATGCTTTGTAATCAATAATAGTTTATTGATTATTTAAAAGGTATCCATTAATTATTTCTGCTGACTTTAATGAAGATATAATATTTTCTGTGTAGGTGTACATATTATTTGTGACAGAAATTTATTTGACGATTTTGTTTTTATAAAATTAGGGCCATTCTAGCTTTATCACTCATTTGGATTGGTCAAAGGATAACGAGCACCTGCGCAGTAACTCTGGAGATTACGAGCTGTTATATTGTATGTACCACTTTTTTAAATTTAATGTAAAACCAAATGTATTGTAGGCATTTTGTTAATGTTATTAAATACATTTTTCTTTTCAACTAGGGAAAGTGAAACTTTGTCGCCAAGTCACACACAGCACTCAACTTAGGGACACTGCATGGGCATCAAACTCTTGTGTCTTGACATTCTCCACCATCGGAATATGGCCTGAAGGTGCTGATGGCACTGATGTTAATGCATGCGAACGATCAAACGGATCCAAAGTGATGGCTACAGGGGACGACTTTGGCAAAGTGAAACTGTATTCGTACCCGGTTAAGCAACCTAAGGTAAAGACAACGATAATGAATGTAGTACCTTAGCATATAATTTGTTAACATTTGAAAAATGCAATAATTCATTATTAATATTTACGTTTCTAATGTTTATATATTATTGTTATAACAGCTATTGTAGTTACTATAATATATTGAAACAGTAATTTTAAAAGCATTAAAAACTTCACAAGATAATTTGCTCATTAAGTTCTTTAGAAATAATTAAAATTTCTAGATAAACATTGTGTGGTAATTTTCAAATAGAGGTTAATAAATTGTTCACTTTTGCTAAACTGCATAAATTTTGTTATAATATTACTATAATTATTACTGTTCACTTTATAATGATTTTCTTATTTGTATTCTTCAGTCGCTGTGCCATGTGTATGGAGGCCACAGCAGTCATGTAACAAACGTGACTTTCTTGCACGACGACTCCAGACTGATATCGATTGGTGGCAAAGACACCAGTGTCCTACAATGGGAAATCATATAAAAGAGCGTTAATTGAATCTTATTCTTATTATTCTTATTATTATTACAATTATTATCATCATTATTATCGTTCCAATGATTCTTCACTATTAAGAAAAAAATATTAATTATTGTATCCATCATTATATTTATTATTGTTTAGTACATATTTTTAATAATATTCACTTTAGCGCAAATACAGTATTTGTACAATGTGTTTGTGTTATTCAAATGTTCTATATTATTCGTTATTACACGTTCAATGTTATGTCGACAATTATTCATAGAATAATACCTTATTATTATTATTATTATCATCATCACTCGTTTTTTTTCGTCGAATCGTATTAATTATAACAATATTATTATCATATTGTACTTTTGTGTTTTTTTTTAAATAAACAAACGTAATATTATTGTCTATAGTTAAATTTTGATGTTTTTTTTTAAAATTAATGCTTGTACTCAAATGTCAATTCATCAAACTTGTTGAATACTTTGTCTGCAAAATAACAGGTTGTGATACTATAGAGCTGTTGAAATTATATTAAAAACAAGTGAATAAAAACATAGATACACTATCATGTAATGCTGTTTAGAAATAACTTGTCATCTACAGTATATCTTTAACATCATCTCAAATTTATCTTGTCCTGTTCATATAGTGTATTATGTATACAGGGTGATTCACCAAGCATGCTCGACCCCTCCCCCCTCTGAATTTTGGATTTTTTAGGTATACTTGAAAACCATATTTTTAAATTCTTGAGGTTTTTTGAACTGCTTAAGGAGTGTCCTGTGAGGATACAAACTTCTGTTCTTCAAATGCAAACTCCTCTTTTCAACTATGAATTATTTTTTTAAATAATTTGACATATCAAATTCAAAATTTCTATAAATAGTTTTTGAGTTATTTAACTTTGTATTCCACGGATAAAATGTCCATGTTATTGGGATTATAAGATATAGGGCCTATAGTGATTAGAAAATATTAACCATCTTTAGTACAAACATTTTAATAACTAAGATCTACTCATTCAAATTTTTAACTGTGTACATCAAAATTTTTAAAAAAATTAACCACTAAATAATTTATAGTAAAAAAGGAGGGTAGGGTACTTGAAAAACAGAAGTTTGTATTGCCAAAAGATACTCCTTGAGTAGAAAAAAAAAATGCGTAGGCATGCTTGGTGAATCACCCTGATGTGTCAAAAACATTTATGTTAGTAGAGCAAATATTTTTAATTCTGTGTGAAGCAAAACAATATTTTATTTTCTTAATATATCACATATATTTAGTAACTGAACAAGATAATTATTATTATTGTGTTATATTTAACACATTCATAAATAACTTCTAACAAGTGACAATAAAACTGTTGTAATCAAATGTTCTTTGATTTTAATAAATATTAAATCATAATAGACTGAGTACTTATTTATTAATAAAACTTCAAAGTGTGTTAATTTTGTTTTTAGAACATACAACTCTAATCTTCTGATGTGTAAGACCATGCAAGCCATTTTTAAGGAGAGCTTGATAATATTTTTAAAATTTCCATTTGTATTGAAAATATACTTCAATTAGCTATTTAAAATTTATATTGCAAAATCAATTTTCCATTAACAAAAAAGTTATATTTTAAATATAAGAATTAAACACGAGACTGTTAAAGTAACACGTATTAAACCTCAAAAATCAGGTTGGAAATATTTGCTCTTAAGTTATAATTAATATTTTAGTTTTTTTAATATAAATTATAAATATATAAATATTTTCACAGTGGGGCTCACGTTGGATTATTGTTGATAACGATCATTATGGAACAAAATATACTTTACATGGGATAATGAAATTATTTTGTTTTCATAATTGTATAATTTGACATAATCGTGGAACGAATTTTGCATGGATTCACGGGCAACATATGTCACAAAATCACATACTACGAGGCACTAAAATAAAATAAGTGTCAAAAAATTATAATTTTGTGGTGTTAATTATTTCATTTACTATATGTGTAGAGGGTGCGAGGTACAAAGCCCCGAGTTACTGTAAAATGTATCCCCAATGGAACGGTGTTTTCTAAGCGTCTGACCTCAATTTTTGTTCCAATTCCAGCACTGTCCAGCATTAGTATTTAGAGATGTAAAGATAAAATTAGTTTTATAATTACATACAAAGTAATTTAAAATAATAAATAATACAATGAAACCGTTTTAGTACACTGTCATACTAAGCACCCTTTTTTGAATATGCAGCTTTTAAAAATTGGCAACAATTAGAATTTTTTTTCTCTACAATACTACAACATTGGTGTTATGACATTTCTCCAAGAACTCTCTATAATATTTGAGTGAACACCTGACTCGGGATCTTTAAATGAAGACTGTGATTCACTGTAAGGAGAATAAAGCCCTCCTTTTTGAAAGTGCTGTACACCTAAAATTATCAAGTAATGTTTAAGAGTTTAAAAGTTTTTAACAAGTACACTTAAAAATAAAAATACCTTTCAACAATCTGAAATAATTGTGGTTCTAGGTTTCACCCGCTGCCTAATGAAGGTTTAGGGAGTCGACGTTACAATTTTTCACTGGAACCATGAAACAATTTCCAATATCATCTAAATACCCAATATTCTGCCTCTAGCCAAATTTGGATTCATTGATTTCAATAGCATTTCTGTATCCACCAAGCATAACTTTTTGGACAATTATGCAGTCATATTTGACTTCCAGAAAAAAATTGGAACCCAGTTCATCATTGTTAATTAATTAGTATTTATGTGCTTACTAAATTATTGAATCAAAAAATAATTTTTTTGTTTAGTTTCATTTAAAATCATTATTTACATTGTGATTACATAAAAATGTATTAAACTAACTTGTAATTTTGACCATAAGACAGTTGAACATGTACTATTTAAAAACAAAAACTGTGTTATTTTATTATATCTTTTAAACAGATAATTATGGTGGAAATTTAGAATTATTATATCCTTGTATAATATAATGGTTAACATTTTGTCAGTAGATACTTGCCATAATACATTTTTGGTAAAAACCCTTAATTATAGAACAGTAATAACAATTAAATATTAAGCAAAAAATAACTGAAAGGGTAAAAAGGTGAGAAAAAAAACTTGTCATGGTCCATAGAAGATGTATGAGCTGAATCAGATGAAGTTGAGTGATCAATGTTATTTAATGTAAGATATTCTTTACCTAGATTATCCAGAAACTCTTATTAGTAGACTGTAACAAAAAAACAAATTAATATAAATCTTGTGAATATACCTATTATAATATAAGTGTAACAATAGTAGGTACATAACTTTACCCATTGAAGTATTATGTAAAGAACTAAAATAATGAATAAAATAAATAAAAAGCAATATACAAAATGTATTTAGGTAGGCCCAAGTTAGAAAAACACTTGATAGTTGATATCACATGTCATTTTTAAAATAATTGTACATAATATGGTGCACAACATATTTTTCTTTGAAGTTATGCCTGCAATTGATCAAACACTATGCAAAGTATAAATCTAAAATGGCAACTTCACTAAATATTGTTGACAAAATTACTTTTATTCAAATAAATTTATGGTACAATACAAATATTAATCATCCAACACTAGGTACCTTAGATAAGCAATTACACCATTAGCACCTCACACAAAAATATTTACTGCATTGCATTTTACAGATTTCACAATTTTTGTTCTCAAATTTGTGGATTACACAAGTGACAAAGTATTTTATAATTACAGAGAGATTGTACAATCAAAAAGACACAATATTTTGTCGTACTAATAAGTAATTATAGTATTTGAGGTGACAGTTTAAATGACTATTATAACTTAGAGAAGTCATCTACACAGTTAGATTAAAATAATTCCAGGTACAAAAGATAGGGTAGGTACAATTATATTATTGAATTCAACAGTGACATAGTAAATTATTAAATATTATTACTGTGATATTTAGATATGACTTAATAGTTATTACTTTGTAATGATACAATAAGTAATAACTCATCAATATACAACCATATTTTCATTAACTTTTGAAAGTAATATTTTTGTGTAGTTGTATGAGTTACAGTTTTTACCAAGTGTAGGTACCTATATTATTTTATGACCAGGTCGCCTTGTAAAAGATACTTTTTAAAAGTATACAAAATACTAGTATTTTAGTGATTAAAAATTATTTGAATACTTTTACTCGAGTACCATACAAGATTTTATCATAGGTGATCTGAGTCCCAAAGGTTGAATTTTGTATTTCAATTTATAGTTTTTTAAATACGAATGGAAATCCTAACTTCTTCAATATTGGTCGGATCAGCTTGAAGTCTTCAAGATTTGACGCAGTTCCACCTAAAGATCACATGTAGACTTAGAAAATGTCGCATATTGACCTTCGAATAAGAAAATTGACAAAACAAAATTTTCCGTCAATTTTTTTTTAATAATTCAAATTTTGAACATTTAATTTACCCCCTTAAGTAAGGGTTAAAAAACTTTTACCAATTGAAAAAAAGTTTGGTAATGCTTCTGCTTCGATGTTTGATGATTCCATAAAGATAGAACTTATATTGAAGAATTTAAGTTTTCTATTTGATTTTGAAAAATTAAAATTAAATTTCGAGTTTGATGGTTCAAAAAGTAGAGTCAATACGTTAAACATTTATGCAGAACTGTATATACCTACAACCTAAAATTTTCAAAAGGTTTGAGATGTTATATAAAAAAAAATTTAGTTGTAGTAAAATTGCCAATACAAAACTAAATGTTTAGGTATTGTGAAATACGGAGTGCGTCCAATATCTACATAATAAAAAGAGCTTCCAAATTATACTACACTTGAAACAAACAATTCATTTTATTTAATAAATTAAATATTTAATGAATAATAAACATTAAAATGTGTATTAGATATACAACCCTTTTATGCTATAATATAAATTACTCACGTCTCACAGGATTGATTGTGTATTTGTGTACTACTAAATAGTAATATTTATTAGTAATTATTGAGATAAAATAAATAATCTAGTGGAAAATTATTAATTGTGCAAAAACATTTTTAGCCATCCAATTTATAATACCTAATCTCATAAAATATACATTTTTACAGTTATTTGAGATTTCTGTGGCTTAACTTTTTGATACATTTTCTTACTCAACTTTTTCTTATCCAAATATGTTCTAATAATAATTTACCAACTATATGTCTGATGAAACAATAATTCAATAATGTTATCAGTTCATGTGTAATTTTCTTTTTACACATATTTAATATTGTATTTAACATAATATGGTTTAAAAACAGAATGATAACAAAATTGAAGTGTAATATTTTTCCTTAAATACAAACAACATCAACAATTTTTACATAAATAAATATTGTGATCAATTTTAATCAATAGATGTAGGATGGATATGCAAGGCCTTTATGTGCTCCCTTTACATATTTTTTGTATATGGTTAACTTAAAATTATCATTGTTTTAAACTGTAATAGGTACTGAAAGATGGTCGTCTCAAAAATAACTTTGCAATTCAGATTCAATTAATTTTTACATTGGGTTTAGATTCAAAATAGTATAATACAATTAATTATTGTAGCCAAGTATGATGTTTCAGAATATCTAAAAACACTCACTTAGACTCAGTAATAAATGTTAAGGTCAGTTTTTAAAGACGCATGAAAACACTGAAAGAACTAAATATATTTTTTCTCGTTAAGAACACTAATTTAAGAACCAAAATTGTCAGTACCTACTACCCTAGTAAACTAGGTAACATTCTAAGTATTAAACTTGCTTTAATCTCGGTGATTATTGCATATATATTATAAAAGTTAACAATTATCCCCAAGTCATTGGTAATGTAAATGTTAAATTTGTTTTCCATCTTTAAAATTTATAGTTTATTTTATTTTTGGGGCTATAGTAGTCCACTATTTTACTTTAGTTATGATTTTCTGGTCACTTGATTACATTAGTCACACACCTTATACTAATATTGTTTTTCATATATATTCCTTAGAATGAATCACATTAAATATTGATTTTTTTTTTAAATTACACAATATATTTATTTATTTTTTACTCAAATATCCATAACAAATTTAAAAAAAAATTATAATTTACAATGTAGTAGAATTAACTTACCCCTTTAAATAAATGTATGATTTTACACATTTTCTACAGTATAATGTAATGATATTCAAAACTAAAAATTAAAGTTTGCTAAACCGCCTGTTAACAATGTAATTCTCATAAATTATATAATTAGATTTTTATTTACATCATTGAAAATACTTTATTTAAGATATAAAAACATTGTACTGAAATTTGATGGACTTAAATACTTCAAAAAATAGTTTACCAATAAATTTTTTTGTATAATCGACTTGTAGATCAATACTTTACAAGTTGCATAAAATAGGTAACTTTGAGAGAAATAAACTTACAAATAATATCATATTTCTTGCATTCAATAAATTCTTTATTCAAAATAATAAATGTAAAATCACTATAGAACAATTCATTAGGGATGATGGATGAAAAAAATTTAAAAGAAGGGATATGGAAAAGTTGGGCATTAGCGTGTTTACAAGTTTAAGTTAATTTATTCTTATTATTATTAACTTAAGTAGTACAAAGAATTAACTTTTAATTATTATAATTTTATATTTTGGTATAAAATATTGTAAACACCTATGATAGTTATTAAGATTGTAGTAGGTTTGTAGTTAATACAAATTAATACTCTATGTCACTAGATAATATTTTAATTTTAGTTATGTAAAAACTGAAACTTAATTTCTTTTTAATTAACTTGACTTGAATTCAATTGATAGGACTATTATGAGTAAACTTTATTTAGATTTAAAAAAGAAGAGTTAAAAAATGTTATTATATCATTAACTTGGCCAGCCTTGGGATATGGTATTTTGAATGAGAAGAGTTTAATAAAATAAAATATATCACTGGTACTGCACACACAAAACAAAAAGTTCAACTTACTGATCCTATTAAAAATCAAAAACAATCATGTTAATTAGATTTCAAAATAGATCTGCAATTATACAATATTTTAACCTGTGGATATAGTCCAATTATGCCTTGTACATATGCATCATTGCGGTGTCCAGCTCTTCTCAAAAATCCAATGAGGTACTCATCTCTGTTTAGTTGCTTCACATGATTGGCTAAGATAATGGTAGTGTTCTCTTGTTCCGTTATTGATGCTCCATCTCTAATCTGAAATGTAATTATCATATGTAATATGCCTAAAATAAAAATTGAACTTTTATAATATAAAGTAGTGATTGTGTGACATAAACATAGCACACTACTCAATATTTTCCACCTCGAAGAAAATGGATGAATCATAAATATGAATTAATAATCATATATAATTTTTTTTTTACATTTCATTCATATCCTATGGTGATAAACTAAGTGTTAGAAAAATTAAATGCCTAAAAACATATTTGTCACAAAAAAAAAATACTTATCACCTTAAGGTTTCTTCTGGCTTGCTCAAATTCAACGAAATACTGGTTTTCAATGACAGTCAGTTTCTCTGTAAGCAAAGTTATTTTTCAGTATGAAATAAATTATTGTAATATTTGATATAATTTATGTTAGAGCAAGACACATACAGTAAAAATAATATGTTTGTTGAAAGAACCTGATAATTTTTAAAATATAATGTATAATGATTTGAAATATTTTACTTTAAAACAATCCAATATAATACATTATACAATTTGAAAATGTATGGTTTAAAAAAAAAAAAGTATTGACAACAACAAATACACCATGGTATAATATTATTTTTTTGTAACTGAATTATAATTAAATATGCAATTTGCATGTCAGTAACTAAAAAAACAATTTAGCTTATAATAAAATAATCATAACAAACAATTTAGATACAATATTTCATATTACTAAAAATATTAATATAGTTCTCATTAAATCATACATAAATTAAAGAAATTATACTTAAGTTACTACACTACTGACATGTGATAAATATGTCAACAGTATTTATTTATAATATAGATTGTTATTCATATATAATTTATTTTATGATCTGACAATGTATTTTTATAGCAATATTGTACTATTTGACAGTAAAAATGGATTAAATACAATTAAAACAAAAAAAAAAACACAAATAAATGTGTCTATAGAATGTTAATCATTAATCTGGAGTAGATAAATTACTGTACACTTATGTAAGTAATATGTGCATTATACTTAAATACTATAATAGTATTTAAGTATAATGCACTTATGTAAGTAATATGTACATTTCTCATCAGTAACTGTTAATTTAAAATTGAATGGAATGTAAGATACAAATATCTATCCATATCATTGCCGTATGTGGCTATTTATATAATAACTTATTAGGTATAATTTAGAATAAACAATTGTATTTACCTAGATGGGGAATTTTGAACTGTAAACATGTAAATGGCATTACATTCTTCATTCAGAGTAACTGCAAGTTGTTCAATGTCAAGGGGTTGTCCTGGGAATCTTCGACGTCTCATCTTTTTCACTCGCTCTTGAGCCTGAATAAATGTGTAGCTGGGAGCTGCTTCTGGATGGCTAAAAAAACCAAGAGAAACTCAGTTAATAATTAAGTTTTAAAAAATATTACTTTATATTTTTCATTATTTTCAAGTTTAACTGTATAATTATTAGGTACCTACCTAATACTAACAAGTAATAAATAATTATTTATCATACACAGAAAAGTTTAAATACAACTCACTTGATAATTTTATTATTGTACAAAGTTCTCATAAAAAAGGTTGTAACTGCTGGATCAATTCCTCTTTTACCAAGGGCTTCCCTCAAAAACGGCACATTCAGATCAATCACTCCAGGCTGGTGGTCACGGTAATACCCTAAATGGATTCTATTGTCATTAATATTTGTACTTACTGTTGCAGTGGAAGGACAGAACTAGTTCCGTTTCTTCTGCCGTTCACATACTAAATACCTATAATATGTATATACATTATATGTCATAATATTATTATCATTAGCCAAGTAGGTAAGTAATAAAATTGTGTTAACTATTATACATATATGCGGTGTCCTCGGATTTGTCATTTGTAATACTTGAATCCCAGATTTTCCACATATATCCTCGACCCTCTATGAACTCCAGGAATCAAAGTACCCCCTCCCCCGAAATTAATTTCCAGTTACGGCCTTGTCAAAGTATATGTTTCACACACTCATGCTTCAATGATATGTTCCTCTACTTCTTCTTCTTGCAGTATATGGTCATCTTCATATACAACTGGCAGGAAGTAGTCGTGGTCCACCAAATAAACTGGGAGAGCGATTAATTTCTCTTTGTTCATCATTAGTCATATAAACCTAAAATGAGTAGACAAAAATACAACAAAAAAAGAGTAGTTATGATTATAGTGATAAGTTATTGCGAAGATAATTGGAAGAACCACTAAAAGTGAGTAGGACATTTAGAACGATACAAATCCAAAACAATATAAACTAATAAAACGGTCAGTGAAAATTGATGGTCAAATTTTTAAAAAACCATGTTTCATCGGCGGTATGATTAATAAGTAATAGTTAAATATTCAAAACAAACACGTGCAACAGCACTAAGTCAGCGGTATGATATAATCAAACTTTCAACAAACCAAGTACGATAGCACGAACTGAGTCAGTGGTATGACCTATGGTCAAAGTTTTGAACGACAGTAAAAGGCGTAAGCCGTAAGGTAAAGGTTGGCGTAAACGACAAACAATGGTACAAAGAGGTAAACGAAAAATTCGAAAATAACCGAGGTCTTAGAGTACCACTGGGTTTGAGAGCTGTTAAGAGAGTCATCGTTTCATCGTGACATCGTTTGATGCAGATCGTTCGTACTTCGTACTTTGTGAATCGTGATGGTGGGAAACTGGGAAAAACGTCTTGGAAAAACCGTTACAAAATACAACAATAAAATACAAAAAGGCGGTAATTTTTAAATACACAATTGATTTTGTATTCAACAAGGTGGGTGCATTTAGGAATACTAAATTCTGAATTGAAAATTCGAACTCATTTAAAGTTAGCAAAGTTGGTTTATCTTTTTTTTCCTTTTTTTTTATTCCTCCATGAAATTTCGGGACAAGTACCCCAATCCTTTAATTAACAATAACGGACTTATCTTTTAGCGGCTGTGCTATTTTTAAAATACAGTGATAGTGATAACAATCGGCATGAGAAAAAATGTATGAAACTTTTTTTTGAAATATTAACGAACGTTACTGCAGTCGACCATTAACTTTCGAAGGACCTTAAGTTGGTACGAAAATTCCAGATATAATCTTGTCGGACGTCGTCGTGTCGATAAAAAGTGAAAATCTTATCCACATTCGCGGGAAACTGGAAACGCGTGGGTCGACGTTCGCAACTAGGACTTCGGAGAAAATATTTTTGACGATCCTCCTTAGACTTTAGACTTAAGCCACGCTGTTCACACGACGTCTCAGTTGGCAGGTGCCGATTTCCGAAGTGTATCCGTTTCGCGTTTGTAGGAAAAACATGACGGACGTCTTGTAAATAGCGTCCCAAGAGTAATTTACTGTCATGGACATCTCCGTCGGTTATTTCAGTGTTTTCCTCGTTCTGTGTTTGATCGTTTGTTATTTTGCAAGGACCAGACTTCAGGCGGGCAACAGTTTGTCACCGACCAAACCACAATTGGGCGACGACTGTCTGCCCCCGTCCACACCGCGGTTGGTCGCCGATCGTTTGCCCCCGTCCACACCGCGGTTGGTCGCCGATCGTCTGCCCCCGTCTACGCCGCGGTTGGTCCCCGTCACCGTTCCGCGAGTCCGGCAGCCCGGGGGATCCGCTAGAATCACCTCCAAGTTCCAAGTGTCGGTAAATCCATTCACGCCGACCGGTATTGCGATTTTAAAAAACCGGAAGAAACGCGCTCACGGATCGAACAAAGACAGCATCGCCGGTCCCGAGGTCAGTGACCACCGCTTCGGACAGTGCACACCGCCAGACAACAAGTCCCCTGCTCTCGTCCACCCGTCCATCGTCAGACATCTGGTGAACAGCGGCCAGGTGACCAACGTCAGTATACGCGAATTACAGACGTCTCGATTCAACGAAGAGTTTAAAGTAGACGAGTTCATCGCCACCGGTAGCTTCGGCGTCATATACAAGTGCACAAATTTGTTGGACGGGGCAACTTACGCGATTAAAAAAATCAAACAGACAATGCACAAGAGCCCTGAGCATTTGGTCCGCAAGGAGGTGTACGCAAACTCGGTGTTAGGTCGACATCCAAACTTGGTCTCATACTTCACAGCCTGGTTCGAGAGGGGTCACATTTATATTCAAACGGAGTTCTGTCACGGCGGCACCCTGGAACGCATGATACACGAGTCTGATCATGTGTTCTGCGACAATACCCTGAGACAATTGTTGTGGCATGTGTGCAATGGCTTGGCTCACATTCATTCCATAAAACTTGCTCATTTGGACATAAAAGCATCCAACATACTGATATGTAAAACAAATGGGGCATTGTTGTTTGCCAATAGTCTAGTTGACGAAGATGACATAGTTGACAAACATATTGTTTACAAGATTGGTGACTTTGGACATACAATATGTGTCGAAGATGTCCGAAATATTGAGGAAGGAGACTCTCGTTATTTACCTAAAGAACTATTACGTGACGATTATTCTCAGCTGCAGAAAGTCGATGTGTTTTCTACTGCGCTTACAGTTTACGAGGCAGCAACTCGCAAACATTTACCTAAAAATGGACCAGAATGGCATCGTCTGAGAAATGGTGAATTTTCGTTACCTCAAACTATATTTTTGAGTACAAGCCTTGAAAAATTGCTGAAAAAAATGGTAAACTTAGATCCTACTAATAGGCCTAGTGCTTCTGAAGTAGTTAATCTTTTGCTCAATAGAGGAATGGCAGCAAGAATAGATCCAGATGAAATGGAAGTATTTAAATTAAGTGCTCAATACCTTTTACCTTGGACAATCGATTTAAAACCACCAAGAACAACACTATCGGGTAAAAGTACCTTTATTTATACAGACTGTCAATTATAAGAAACACAAGACCTATTGAACAGGAAATGGAAATATTTAATCATATTTAATCTATAATGTTGAACTAATTGATTTTAAAAAAAATGTAATATAGAGCTATAATTTTTATTTCTCTATTTAATTTAAACTTATTTTTAGGATATTTTAAAGAGCAATGTTTAGTTTAATTTAAAAAAAATGATTAATATCATTCCCTTATTTGTTATTATTATTTTTATAACTGAAAAAGTGAAAAGACATGACGATGCATTTTCCTTAAATGTTACCTAGGTACCTATTTAAAAATCTAATTTCAAAGAATTATTAAGGATTTGGAATCTTAACATAAGCTTATTTATAAACATTATTGTACCTACCATAGTTTCGTGATTATTGAATTAGGTATAATCATATAGTTAAATTATTTTATTAAATGTCTAATTGTTAATTAATTTGGAAGTGTTTTTTTGTTCCAAATGTAAATTTTTCTTCTCTTTCCTTGTACAAGTGTATTAAATTTTTTTCCAGAACCAGTGCTATTATTATACCTATTGTTTAATATGCACTTGTTGTGAGGCTCATCACTTTTAGTTGGGATAATGGAATCACAATTCCATGTATATTTAGGTTCATTTTGCTTGTGGTATGATGTACATCCATGATTATTGCTACTTTAATGTCAATTAGTAATTGACCATGACAAAACTGAATATATGGTTAATATTTGATACAGGAATACAGGATTCAATCTAAGAATAACTATTTACTAATTCAAAACTAGTACAAGCTTTACGGCACTAACAGGAATAAAACAAATCAAAAACTTGTTGGTGCTATTAATTATAAATAAGGGCTGGAACATGATGCATTTTGCATCATTTTTTCTAATGCTTCTATCTAAAGCTAGTATTTATATAAATTCAACTTATGTCAAGGACTCAATGGTACAAATTACATTTTGTAGTTTTTCTGCATGTCTTGGTTGAAAGGTCATTTTTTTTTTTCATCAATTTTTGAGCATTTTAATCATTTTTCTACTTTTTGTAGGTATATTTGAATTTTTTAGGCTTAAAGTATGAGCTATAATTGCACATAAAGCCAGTACCACATATGAAAATATTATACCAATACTTTAATAACTGTCCAATATAAAACATTTAATGCCTTAATGATTAGAGAACTTTTATAATTTTATATATGTTTGACAAGTGCCTAACTAATTTAACTTCCTCCAATTTTTACAGTTTCATTAATACAAATATAAGAAACAAAAAAAAGAAAGAATATTTGTTAGAACAAGTAAGATAAATGTTCTTCATATCGTATTTGAGTGATTTCGATTTAAATCAATTAATAATTTTTATATCATTTTTAAAATCATTATTTGATGGCACTGAAGCATTTTAACTCATTTTTAAAATAAAATAAAACAAGTTTTTGTCATTTACGACAAAATAATTTAATTGTAATTTTCTATAACTTCTGTTCTTCAACAATTATATATTTATTGTGTATAATGTACCTTTGTTCTGGGAGATAGCAAGGATTAAGTGATTTAATTCTTTGTGTATATTATGTTTTAGCTTATATTATAATGTATCTGCAGTATTTCTACTTGCTTATTACAATAAAAATAGTTATAGGGGTTTGCTTAAATGATTTGATAAATTTTATTGATACATCAATATAAATAATTTATACAAATTACTATATCTAATAGGTATTACATAGCATCAGGCAGACCCCCACATGAATTTTTCATTTACAGTACTATAAATAAATCTGGGCCCTCATTTTATATTACTCTTAGTACCTATATTTTAAAATATTTTTAAAATTATTTTTTAAATTTACAAAAAATAAATAAAATATTGGTTACACAGCTTATGTCGCTCTTATACACCTCATTAAAATATCAGTTATGTCAGTTACTCTAGAATAAGTTTATAACACAAGTCATCGTCATGTACACTCATTCACTGTAGTTTAATGTAATAATTAAAAAATCAACATGGGTATAATATGTATCAACATTTAATGTGTACATTTTATTGTAGTATGAATACCTACTGACAAATATGAAGTATAGGTATAAACACTGTAAACTAATAATTATCTCATTTTCAACCAGAAAAATGGTACTACATAAAAAGGCAAGTGGCAAGCATGAATATTCAACTTTAATATTAATGACGGTAACTAATTGCTCTTATAGTCCCAAAATTATTCTCTTTAATTTTTTCTAAGAAATTCTTGAGCCGCCAACCCTAACCACTTACCAATGCCAAGTGGCCTGATCTTATAAAGAAAAAATAGGTAATATACACATAGAATAAAATGGGGAGGGAGAGTTTTTATTTGAAAAATAAGTAGTTTGTATCGGCACAAGACATTCCTCAAATAGAAATAGGTAGCAAAAATATCAGACATTTGAAAATATCGTCTTTAGGTATATTTTAAGATTTTAAAAATCTGAATTTGAATAAATGTACTATAAATTAAAAACGGGAGTGAAGCATACTTAAAAAATCACCTTGTATACTTAATATATCCTAATAACTTGTTAAATACCAAATTAAATTAATACTTTTAAGTAGAATTCATATAAGATTATTTTGTTACAAATATTTGAAATATGAATAAATGATCAATTATTAAAAATACTCTTGTTGGCAATGGCATTGAAGAAATGAAGAATGCATAATTCTTCCAGGATTCCATTTAGCTTGTTAACTATGATCATAATACTGTCTAAAATATGGAATTATGTATGTGGGTTCTAAAAAATAATATTTGAATTAATATTCAATCCGTGTTATCTAACTTTCATTGGTATACCTCAGTTATGGTGACCCATTGGCCATTGACATAAAATGTATTGATTGAAATAAGATTATTCAACATTAAATTACTGTTCTTACTTCTTAGTATATTTTGATATTTTGTTTGTGATGATCATCTAATAATTGATAGGTAACAACAGTTTAATAATTTAAAATTTTATTTTTGTCTAGATAGTTTTGAAATGTGTTATTTGTTTTATCTAAAATGTTGGTATAGGATAGGTAAAGTAGTTATAGTAGTATAAGTAGTTTCTACTAAGCATCCTGCCTCAGCTTTTTCATATTTTGAAACTCATATAATGTATTGAACATTACTATAGGAAACATTAAAATTATTGACCAGCTTACTTGTAGCATCTGAATTAAATTTTTTTGTATTAAATATCCTTGTTTTGTTATCAATACACGTTGACATCATCTTGGTTCCATCAGCAGGAAAAAATGAAATTGTCAATTCTTTAAGATGTTTAAATCGTAAAACTAGATTTATGTTTTTCAGTCACATTCCTTGTGTAGTTATGGCCCATAATGAAACCTCTCTAAAAGTATAAATATAATTTATTGGTTATCAAAACAAATAGTACTCTTTTAGTTCTTCTAAAGAACTTAACCAGCTAAAGAACTAAACAGGTGTACAGGAAAAACGCTGCCACGCTGGATCATGGCGTTTGCAAACACGTTCGCAGCTTCGTTTAGCTAACAGACAGTCCGAATTTCTCCGTTATTAAACGTTTCATCAACGTTTTCCGTTTTCAAGAATTTCCTCATTAAAGGCGGGTTTCCACTAATGCGTGGAAGTCCCACACTAGGAAAAAAAAGTCCCGATGAATATATAAATACATACAAAGTCATATAATATCATAAAAGATGTTAATTACTTACAATTTATTACAATAATAAATAGTCAATAATAAGTAAGTCAAATAAAAGTAAATAATAATAATACAATTAAAGTACCAATATAATTATAATAATAATGCTATAAAAATGTAATATTATAATTAGGTACACCTCTTTCTTATATTATGACTTACGGCTGTTAAAAAATCTAAAACACCGATATTGCCCGCTTGTATTTGTATACATAAATTTTGCAGCCGTTTTTCTACTGTCCGAGTTTGCCCTAGTTTTTTAACAGTTTTCGAATCTCCTACAGCATCTAAAGCTAATTTCGCTTCATCTGCGGACAAATATATTTTATACCTACCAATACATTACACACTAAAATAAGTACAAAGTACAACTGTACAAGTGCAGTATAAGAATAAGTATTTTGGCATTTTCCAGTAAACTTTTTTTTCTATTATTTATTACTTATTATGGTAGATGACAAATTTATGTACAAGCATTTTATTCATTACACTTACACAGTTACACACTAAAATACAAAGCACAACTTACTATAGAACTGTACAAGTACCTACAAGAATAATATTTTTTTTTCGGGACTTTTTTTCCTAGTGTGGGACTTTTTTTACCGGGACTTTTTTACCGGGACTTTTTTTTCCGATTACCAATGCGTGTGCCGTGTGGCGTGTACACGAAAAATGTTCAGCTAATAGCTATGCCCAACAACCCGGTAATGTGGGTAATCGTGTGGTAACCTAACCTAAACAACCAATCACAGCAAATGATTTGTATGCACGTATGCGCTCGCGTGTGTAGTGGAAACCCGCCTTGATATTATTTTGTTACCGCAACCAAGTTCCTAGCTGTCATAATCATGGTGATTTTACTTATACTTACACGGTCTTAGTAGATACCTAGAATCTTCTAAGACCGTGTATATTTATATTGTTTATACGGCGCGCGGCGGTTACCCAGTGACCAACTTGAGTTGGCGCTGCACAGCAAATCGAAGGATTTTTCCTTTTTGTATGTCCGAGCGCAGCGAAGCGAGCGAGTGGCGACACGGGCATCACTTTGATAACGTTTTCACTATAATAATTATTTTCGGACAACTACACTCTACTCTACATACCTATCACAATTCACATTTGTTTTTATTTACATTTTTTTAATTTAACATAAAACATTAATTATCAGTGTTGTTCCTCGACACTGTCATCGTCAACGTCGTCATTGAACAATGAACATGCTTGGTGAATCATCCTGAATAATATCCGAAACGTACAAAATACGAATATCGTCATGAAAAAGCTCTAGGCGGTTGCCGGTTTGTACTTTGTTTAACGTCGATAGAGTGATGCCTGAGTGACATCGGTTACAATATTTTTTTATCAATGCTAATAATATTTTACTGTTTCAGGCTGCTTCAATTGTAACGTTTATATGGCCATATAGCCCGTAAATGTGAGTATTTTATATTTTTTAAATTTATATTGCACGTGTTCCGTGCTCATATCGTAATAAAAAATTGCCGAAAGAAAATCCCCGACCCTAGGGAAAAGAATACAATTATTACTTACAACCACATGAAAATGATTGAACAATTAATATTTTTTTTAATGCTAATTAGTGTAATTAACACACTATATTAATATTTAATTAAAAATATATACTTTTTATTTATTTATTTATTTTTATTTTTTTAATGCAATATTTACAATCTATACAACAAGTAGTACAATAAGTGAATTTGATAAAGTAGTATAATACATAACTTGATGACTTGAGGGGAGAAAACCGTCCATCAACAGTACCTCCTAATAATGGTGGGTTCTCAAAATGTATACTTATAGCATAGATATACTTATTACCAAAAAAATTAATATATAAAATGTAACAATGTGTATTTTTGTATATAACTATAATATAGTTATATACAAAAATGTGGTTCTTAACCTTTTTCGAATGACTGAACACTTAACATTCATTTTCTAAGATTTTCGCGAAACACAACCGTAAAATAAAAAAAAGGTACATACATTTTTAATTTTTTTAATATATTAAACAATGAATATAAAATTGTTTGCATGTCATACATGCTAGTGTTAGTCACTAAAAATAATAAAATAATAAAAAGAGTTTAAAAAAATTTTAAAATTTGAAATTGAACACTTTGTATGAGATATTTGTGCCTGATGATTTTTACAGATATTTTCAATGTCTGGCCGTATGTACGATATTGCTACTCTCATTTCCTCTTCAATATTTATCAGCCTTTCTCGTTTCTTTGTTTTGATATTCATCAATATTGAAAATCCAAGCTCAAACAAGTATGAGGTTGAAAATTGTATTTTAATTGAAATTGATTTGAAGAAATTTTTTTAAATTCGGTTTGAACTGAAATCCAAAATTCTTCTACTGTTATTTCGGAAAATTTTATTTTTGGTGTTCAATCTGTTGTTAGCGCTATGCATTCTTCCTCTTCTAATGTAAATTCATAACGTGACGTGTTGATGGTAGAAAATGGATTTCGTATCCAATCATACTTTTCAGTTTTCAATATTCAATTCAGGAAAGTATTTTGTGATTTTTTCTTCTAATAATGCTACTAAAGGTTCTGTTATAATAGGAATTATTTCATTATTATTTTTAATTGAAGGAAACATGTCCTAACCTTGAATTATACGTGTTCTCCAAAAATATATATTTTTTTAAAATGTTAATAGTTTATCCGTGGATGTAAGAATATTTTCGTTTTTACCTTACATACTTGCATTTACGCTATTTAAATAATTAAAAATATCAGCTAAATATGCCATTTTAACACACAAAATATCATCTGTAAGAAAAGATATAAAAACAATGTTACCTTCGTTTTGAAAAAACATTAACAATTTATTCTTAAGTTCCAGAATTCGATTTAGAACTTCACCTCGCGATAACCATCTTACTTCACAATGTAAAAGTAAACATACGTGCTGAGCTTACATTGATTCACACAGTTTTTTTAAATAGGGGTGATTGTAATGGACGTGATTTTATGTAGTTAATCAATAATCATGCTTACAATGTGATCCAATACGGACTTTAATGTAATAGGTAATATTTTCGAAATAAGTGATTCTCGGTGTAAAAAACAATGTGTAGATTTGATATTAGGATTTTATTTCTTCGCCAATGTTGTAAATCCTTTAATAGAACCAACCATTGAAGGAGCTCCGTCGGTGCAGATTCCTACACATTGGTCCCATACTCCCATGTTATGTTAAATTTATCTAAATGTGACGAAATTGAATCAAAAACATTCTGCCCCGTTGTACGTTCAGTAAGTTGTTTACAGAATAAAAATTGATTCGGTATTTTATTTTCATCAATGCAACGAACAAATCCTAGTACGTGAGGTATACCACTGATATCAGTAGACTCGTCAATTTGCAAAGCGAAATATAGTTTATTAGTAGTAAGCTTGTTAGTGACAGTTTTCTCAATATCATCTGCCATGTGTATAATTCTGTTTTTTATTGTATCACCTGAATGCGGAATTTTCATAATTTCTTTTTTTGCATCATCGCCAAACATAATTTTAACTATTTCTGAACATGCCGATAAAATCAAACTCTCTGCTATGGTGTGTGGTTTTAACTCTTTTGCAATTATTTAGGCTAATTTATAAGATGCGATTTGTGCTTTATCAGATATTGTTATAATTTTTTAAAAATGTTTTCTTTGATTCATTTGATTATTCAACAACCTTTCAAAATAATTTTTTTCTTTAGACTGGAGATTTGAGTGTTTAGATGAAAAATGCCGTTTTAATTTCGATGGTGTTATTGTGCTACTAGACAACTTTTCTCAACAAACCACACAAAGGGGAATTCGACAATAATTTTCGTCAACATAAGTGAACCCAAAATTTAAAAAATGGTTGCAATATTGTCTATTGACCTTTTTTATTTTATTTTCATTATTGAAAGTATCATCATTGATATTGCTTGTATTTGTACTTGCATTATCAGTACCAGAATCATGTTTTAGTTTAAGAAATGTGTCCATTTTGTTATTAAAATAGTCGTTACAAATTAAATTAATAAATAAAATAAATTTCAAAATAAACTTACTTAAAAAAATAACAGAATCCTTATTTACGAAGTTGTACACGCGTCTAACGTTGATAACCGTGGGCATCGCACTAATACTAATGTATTTTATAACTTTTATTAGTGCGGAAAATAAAATTGTCGATATCTATGACGTATGTTATCGCAGTATGGTGGCGATTATCGTAAAATATAGTAATAATAATGTATATTAATATATTATATAGTATCCTGACACATTATATAATTTAAAAGTTAACGATAACGTTTTTGTGTACAAAAATAAACCAACAGAACCTAAGTGATTCTATTTTGAAAGAATTTTTTTTTCACTGATTTTAAAATTTTGGTGGAACACTTATACTAAGTCCACGGAACACCCGCGGTTTAGAACCACTGAACTATATTAAAAATTAAATCCTTGAAATAAAATATTTTTATTTTATTTTGGTAATAGCTGATCGCCCTAGTGGTAGAAATTCTTATCGCGTGTGTAAGCTGTCTGTTTATTTTCGTCAGAAGATGGCGCTGCTCTTATGGTTTTTGTATTTGTTTGAATTTGTTTTTATACATGTCTTACAGTTTCCCCGCATTCTGCTGTGTCGACGTGATGCTGTCATTTATTTTTTTTCACTATGCACACAAATCCAAAATGTGACCAAAGGATGCATATTGCATATTGTATAGTAATTATAGCAAGATTATGGTTTGGCTTGTTTTCGGTGGTAGATAGTACGAGGTAAAAATGGCAGTAAAAGTCACCATTTTTTTTTCGGATGTTGTTAGATGTTAGTTATTTCAAAGTTAGATATTGAAAATGTTAGGAGGGTGAGACTGAATTTCAATTTTTGATACTTATATCATAATAATTATTGGATGGCAACGAAATGCACCTGCAGAACCCTTTAAAAAAAATTGGATTTTAATTCTATAAAATTCTTGTATAAATAGTTTAGAAACTAAATCTTAAGGAACTTATATATTTTGAGAGTACTCAACAGACGTATATTTTCACGTCAATTACTTTGATCTTATTGATTTGTTATTTTTTTTAACTACGCTTAACATGTATGTATAACTGGAAAGGAACCGAAGCTTTTGTTTTTTCGAGGTACCAAAAGTCAAAACCTAAAAAATCACAATTATGGTTCCAACCACTACATAATGAGTTATGGAAACGTAGTTAGTTGCTAATATACCTACTACTATTTATTTTAAGTTAGCCTGTAAATTCTATTCCCAATTCCCAAAAATACGAAATTGTGTGCTACAGATCCTATAGTAAATGATATGAAAAATAACATGGATGTTAGGACAGATATTCGGAGTTTTTTTTATGCTTTTCCATAAATTTGAGAATGATCATCTCATGTCAGATGCGTTAGTGAGTGGAATCGAAAATCCATTTTGCCTTTTTTAAACTTAAACGCTTAATACGGGTACTCGTGCTACCTATATAGTTCAGTTATAACCTTGCTGCATTATCAATACACTACGACAACGAGAATCGTTGTCCCTCAAAAATCTTTTACTCGATTTTTGAGAATTTCAGAAAAAAACATCTATTATGAGAATTTATTTTTAAATAAAACAACAGCTTCGGATTTATTATTGACCATTTCTTAATAATGCCATAATTTCAGCGTGTGATTATTCGAACGCATCAAAATAGACATTTTCGGTCGTGTACTTAATATAATTTTATTGTAGTGAGTTTAAAATTAAAAGATCATGATAGCATCACAATAGTACCCTTATAAATCCTGCATTTTTTAAGCGTAAAATAAGTTGTTGATTCCGGTCGGCTGACATGTGATCATTCTCAAAGTCAGTACGGAAAAACCTGAGGGGTTCGTATAATTTCGCATACTGTCTGTTATCGCAGGCACACGAGCGAGGTCACTCAAACCATATTCGGTTTTTGTGTGTTTAATAATATTTATGAGCTTGTGTAGTGTGTATCTATATAATAACAGTATGTCTACCCATGTATTAGTATTTATACTGTTATTCTAAATTTTCAATTCGTTGTTTTTAACGATTTATTTTTATAACGGTGCTCGCGCGTTGCACCTTTATATTATAATAATATCATGATTCACGACTAATATACCTCCGTCGTGAGTCTCTGTATAATAATAATAATAATAATAATAGTTATAATAATAATGATGATAATGATAATAATAATATAATATTAGGTAATATTGTTTTGCTTTTAACTGGCGCGCAGATACGACCACCCCCTATACGTGCACCGCCTCTTCACCCCAACGCTTTATTATCTTTTGGGTTCATAGTTGAATAAACTAAGTACGATTTCCCCGAAGGGACGTATTAGCCTTTGCAGTCAACCGAATGCACAAACATCGTTTGCCGGCGCACCTGTTCGGCTCTCCCGATTCCCATATCACTAGTCACCCGGCAAAAAGACGTCGCTCAGCAACTCGGCGCTGTTGTTCGCTTTTGTTCGTCGTCGTCTTCACATATTATATTATTATAATAATATTGAATAGAATATTCTATTTCGATCCCTCATTTCCTTCCGTTTTTTGCGTACAGTAGTATTATTATTTTATTTTTCGTTTTATTTTATATTATTTATCGACAGACTAGCGATTCCCGTGCATATTGCTGCAGCCTGCAAGGTTGTTTTTTCTAGGTTTTGTAAATTCTTTTTTTACATATATTTTAAATTTGATGCTGATAGTAAAATGTTTGTAAAAAAAATATACCATGTTTTTATAAGTGTTTCAAATTATACAATTATGGTCACGCGGCGTATTGGATAGGCAATTCAGGTACATCACTTACTTGGTTATTTGTTTTTCCAGTAACTTTAAGCGTATTCATGTCGGGATTTATGTCAATGAAGAAAATTCTGATCACTTTAGCAATAATGAAGATGGCTTTGTTAAGAATTTTAAAGTTGTTATGAAAGGATATCATAATTACAATTTTATTATACTATAACATAAAAAGTTACATATTACTATTTTTAAATAATATAATATTGAATATTGCTGGTAATTAAATATTATTTGTATATTGTAATATATTTATCTAATTTGTTACATACCTATGTATTGGTTGGAACCTTGGAAGAAGGAGAGAGGGAGAGAGAGATAATCAATAATGAAATATTAAAATACTGTTGGATTTTAAATTTTTTGTGACAGTGGTTTCAATAATACTTGGGTGGTTCAGGATCCTTATCTTAAATTTAATTTTGTATATCAGTGCCACTTCTTATGACTTTGCATATCAAACCTTCCTCTAATTTCATCTATTCACAGAATAATCTTCTTTAAATCTCGACACCCAGTAGTTGTATTACTTTCTATCTGAATAAAAGATACTATTATTGTCACAGATAAATGATAATTCATAGCCGACAACCACAATATTTTATATTACAGCTAAATCAACTGAAATATCCTTATTTATTTTTCAAACAATACACGAATAATATAAGAAATCAGAAAAAAAACTAAAACAGAAATTGATTCTTTAATTTATTTGTAGATCATATTTATACGTATATTCAAATCGAATACGCCCATTCGCTGTTATAAGTGGCCAATATGTACTTATGTTACAATATGATGGTTTTTTTTATTACAACTGTAAATAATAACTTTGTTAATATTATTTACGTATAAAAAAGTCGTATATTTCTTCAAAATAAATGTTTTTCCACGTGGAATTAAACATACGGAATGGAACTCAAAGCTTATATATTTACGGTGTGGAACTCCATACTTTGAATATTATGGTTTACCGGAAACGCGTTTCGGTCCGTTCTGAATCCCGGGTACACAATATTATAATTTTGTCGTTTTGCTTCTCCTCTTCCTGGTCATATTTATAGTATAAAGTGCTGGTGTAGGTTAATTTGTTGTTATGTAGATTCACTTGTCGTCACAAATGGAAAACGTTTCGAAATTCATGTAAATGTGTAAATAGGTTAGTAAAAAAGTTGGTTTAAACTGTTTAAAGTACAGTGATGACACTACAACAATACTAAAGAAAAGCATCGGAAATATTTGAATATTTACTCAACATCACTTTTTGATGTGATTTTTTGTAGTAATTTAATATAGAATACACAATAAGATAATTTGACATTTAACAAAATATTTATAGAAACATTTTATACTATATGTTAAATATTTTGGCCTATTTATATTTTTAAAGGCACGCTTGAAGTCAAAATTTCGACAAATAGTATTTGATGAAAACATTAACATTATTTTGTAAATTATTTTGCAGTTAATATTTTATTATATTTTTAATTTTAAATGTTTGAACATATATAACCGAGTTCCTATCAAGCTGAGTTCCTTTTTCTACCAGTAAACGTGATTTAAAAGCACGAGGCTTGTGCCACACGGGAGGGGAGAAGGTTGAGGCCCCTAAACTATTGTACAAAAACAAAATAAAATATATTAAAATATGTTAAACACAAATCCTGGTACCTAATGATTTAGTCATGATTTAGAACAAAAAACACGAAACACTCGAAAATTACATCATATTGACTATTGAGTAATCAGAACTTCAGAATACAAGTTTTGTAAGATTTCTTTGATAGTAGGTCTCTGAGCCAATTTATTTTGAGACGACGGTGGATGTTATCTGACGTAGTGAGGTCAGTGAGGACGTAAGAGAAAAGTCATTTTATCAATACGAGGTGGTTGGGGTAGTTCAATAAATTTGAGTGGAATTGTTTAAAATGATTCTTTTGCAAGTTTATTGACTGTTCAGACTGCCATGGAGCGCAGAGTTTTTCATGTACGATATTCTACGGGGTATCCACGTAACTATAATGAGGAGATGGACTGAAAATTTAAATAATAAATATACTCGTATAGAACGGATTTTTGTTGGTTTGGCAGGGCCACACATTTTGATAACACACTGGTGTGATGATAAATAAGTTTTTTTTTCGAGACTAGAATTTCATTTAAAATTAAACATCATGACTTTTGATGGTTTAGATTTGTTAGGATTTTTTCGTCTCTATGTTCTTGCATCCGTCAGCTAATGCTTACACATGTGCAGTACGCCACGAAATTATGATGATAATATATATAAATCATATTTTTATTATTGTAATGACTATATACTTGTTGTAAGTACTAAGTACCCATGATATGCGCTTGACGGTTCAATTTAATCACGGCGGCGAAGACGACAATGTGATATCAACACGCGAGTAGCCGCAGACTGACGAGGTGTAAGGGGTGCACAGGTCCATTTACTTTTTACAAGCGCGCACTGCACCCACCCACCCATAACCGTCATCTTATGCAGTGGATATCGAAATAACATATATTAAATGATATAATAATACATGGTCGGTGGATGCGGTGCAATGCACCGATGAGTACTACCGCATCACGCCCTCGCCCTCCCCACGCCCAAACCACATCTAACCAGGTCTTATTCGGAGCTCGGAAATCTTCAGCTCGTCGTCGACCCCGCTCGATTTCAATACCTATATATTAAATATATTCTATAATATGCACATCACTACATAACACAGCAATAATAATGTGTGTATATAGGTGTACGGTTGCTCGCGTGAATTTTCCGAAAACAATACGACTTGCACGAGGTCTGCACTCCACGCGACATTTGAGAAATGGGAAAATACACGCGCGCCAATGGGTACCTATATACGGAGTATAATATTATATTATACGGTCGTCGTCAACAACGGGTTAATAATCAACTCGTTTATTATTATCGTTGTCGTTGTCGTTGTCGTTGTCGTTGTCGTCGTCGTCGTCGTCATTATTATTATATTCCCGAGCGTTTATTATTATATTGTCTGCTGGCGCGTGTATTATATTATATAGGTACCTATTATAGCATATTATTATTATTATATAATATATATACGTAAACGCCGCGTATAGTATTATTATTGTAAAGGACCCCGTTGACATATATATTATTATTATTATACTGTTGAGAGAACCGCGGGTGGAGAAATTTACAATAATATGAGCTCGGTAATAATAATAATAATAATAATAATAATAATAATATGATATCGGGCGGAGAACACTCGACGACTGTATTACACACACAATATGATATAGGTATAATATAATATAATATAATAATAATACACGACTCGCGAAGACGAGTGACGACGACGAATGCCGCCTCAGTGGTTTAATGAGCGAAAACAGTGTTGTGTAGAGGCGATTCGAGGGCCGGTCGTGCGTATCATTATTATTATAATTGGATCAAAATCCCATAACCGTCCTGTCAATTAGTTTGTTTTTTCTTGAATGTCATTGTTATCGCCATCGTTTTTGCACCCGCAAAAAATTTTACAATTCACATAATATTATATTATCATAATTTATAATTAACAGTAATATAATAATTAAGCCTAATCGACAGCGACGATTCCCCGCAGAGTCGTCGAGCACGTCATTCTTTTTATTACATACACCGTGCCGTCCAACGGATTTATTTCGTGATCGTGTGACGGGGGGATGGAGATGATTTTAAATTTAATTAGATCTTGTGGAAATATAAAATATTAACTTATAGTTTGGATTTCCTACCGCAAGTTACAAAAACCTGTGTTGCCCAATTAGTTCTATAACAAATTCTTTCACAATTTAATTTAAATATAATATATTATTTTATTACGTATACCGTGCTACCGTAAATGACCATTAAAGTCATCATGTTAACAAATTAAAATGTAATACATTTTTATATCATTTTTAGTCATTACAAAACAGCATCAAATAAAATAAAATAATTTTATTTTTATCGTTATTCTAATAAATTATGAAAAAATATCAAATGTCGTGTATATAAGCCAAAATAATTAAAAATGATGAACTGTCATTCGATACGTCATATTTTTCGTTATAGTTGGTCAGTGGTCACTTTACAGTCTTTGCATTTTATCAACTAAATTATAACGTCTAACACTAACTGCAAAGATACACATATTGTTATTATTAATATAATATATAAAACCGAACAATATTAGAATGCTATAATATTAATATATTACCTAGGATAATCGATTTTACAGGGGCTTATCTGGCAATTAAGTATGGGTCTCGATGACTTGTGCATTGAATAATACAGATTTTATTTGTATTTCTGCACGATTTACATTGTTAAAAAAATCTTACACAAACGTCACGCACGAGTGTTAGACGACGATTCTGAGCAAACTCATTTACAGTATACGTATTTAATCCCCGTGGTTCCCGCTTTGATAACAATGGTGATTGATCGATGAACACATATATATGTGGCTGAGGCATAATAGGAAAGTTTTAAAAATCGTTTTTATAACCTGACATCGCTCAAATGATATACAATATATATGATTCGGGGGCGTATTTAGGGGGAAAAAGGACTGATCGAGGACAATAGATTTCGGGCAGCCTTTTAATAAAATTATTTTATTGCTTATCATGTGTGTATAATAGAAGTTGGTTAATAATTATTAATGTAGTCTAGGACACATTTTATTATATCCAAAGTGTTTATTAAAATAATTGGTAATATGGTCGCAGTGTACCATGCATATACCTTAAACATGTTATGTGTACATTTTACTGTCAAAGTAGTATTGTGATGTTATTTTTTGAAATTACTGTTATTAGGTAATTAGTAAAGCTTTTTTAATTGATTGATTTTAATGATTTAAAAAATATGCAAAAACGACCTAAAAATTCTAAAAAATGAACTTAAAAATGACCAAAAAATGTACTTAGATGAGCGAAAAAAATTTATTTTAAAAATAAATATTATTATTAATTATTAATTATGAACATAATATACTTGTGAATGTAATCGCTTCCTGATATAATTATTCTGAAAAATCAATAAAAGCATAAATTAAAATAATTTAATGAAAAATATATCATATTATTACACATATTATTGCATTGCACAATTAGACGATTCTTAAGATTTACAAACAGGAAGCTGCGACGGCGGTCAGATAAAATGTTTTTATATAAAGAAAAACTTCGTTCAACGTCCACAGAAGTAACAGGGGCATATTTGAAATGAACCATATCATATAAAGTTAGGTCTTCCGGAATACCATCTTTACTTGTTGTATTTTTACCGTCCAGAATGGCAGATATATTATATTTTTTAAAACTGAACCCATTATTTTTCATCAAAACATTTTGCAGTTTGTTTTATATTGTTTCTCCAATTACAATAGGAGCAAGGGACAATGTAGTCTCAATTTGTTTTATTTTATTAATAGATTCTGATAGTAAGAATCCAGAAGCCTCCAGATTTTTTATTTCTGAAGGAATGAAACCAAAATTAGATTTTATATAAAATAGATTAGCCTCTAAACTTGATTTAGACATAAGTTCTTTTGCTTCTTTTATAGTAGTCGAATCTAAAAAATATCGGCACCAAACTCGCTCACAAAACTACGTAAACGGCTTCCTACTGTTGACTTAATTGTTGGCATTTTGTACAGTTAAGATTGGTAGAACCATATAGGTACGTGTCGAATTCACTACTAAAGCTACTATTGTATACCTAAATAGTTATGGGTTCGTTCGATATTTAATCTTATCGGATAAATCGACAACTAATTATATTATTTTTTCAATATCAATGGACTGGAGTAGGTAATTTCCTATATAGGTACTAATTGGGATTACCTTTACAACACATATTAAAAAAAGCTTAAAATTAAACAAATATTAGTTTAAATACACAAAATTAACTTTATATTTGTAATATTACTTAAAAATGACCTTAAAAATGCAATAAAGTGCATTTAACACAAAAAATGCAAAATAAAAATTACATATTTTAAATTGTTATATTACGAAACAGATTTACTTTTTGGTTAGAATTGTACGAGAATTGTATTACACTTAGAGAAAAAAATGCAAAAGTCACCAAAATCCTAGCTCTGGTAATTCGCATTAGGTTTATTTAGCCCTTAATTTTAAGGGGTACAATATTTCAAACAGTAGGTATACGCAGATGGCGCCATATCCTCCCGATCCAACAAAAACTCTAATAATTACTTTATACAACTAGAATAGTAACTACTTAATATATATAATTAAAATAAATAAATGTTATATTCATATAAGAAATTATTGTTATTTATTTATTATTTACCCATAACAATCATAGTTTTGTATATTTTTGGCAGCGTATCTATATGACGCTAGTATCTATCAAATCCTAACATATTAGTTAAGTATTTGATGATATACTCATAATATCTAGTACACACCTATATTAAATCATATACAGATAAACAGCACACTGTTGGCATTTAGTCGTTTCACTGTCGCAGTTTAAAGCGTGCTTGAACACTATGAGTATAAAAATAAAAAATACATGCAAACGTATAGTATCTAAGTAGGTGACATGTTCATTGTTGAAAAATTATTATCATGTATTTTAACGGGATAATTTGTTTGTGGATGCTCAAGTCAAAAGGGAATGTATGAAAATTAAATTTAAATAACAGCTAATATAAACATCAAATATAGATCCTCAAGAAATGTACTCAATTAATTTGGGGGTCCAAATATGATATATATAGAGGTAGCTTATAGCTCCTTTGCTAATAAAATAAAACCGATTGAACGATTGTTATTCGAACGTCGATAATTCAAAAAAATAAATTATTTAAAATTATTTTTAAACTTGCGCCACAGAGTGATAAAAATCGTGTACTACACGGAGATGAAAGTTTACGAAACCGTATATTTGCACCAACCTGGAATTTATATTACTATTTGATTTGATAATCACTTCATTTAAAATATTATTTGTGGCCATTATCAGTTGGTCATGTATTTAGTGTTTTGACTTTTCCTTTCTGTACAAGTACTTATGGCTATTCGTAAGCTTTTCAATTTTTGAACATTGCCCAGTATATGATAAACGATGATGTTCTTTTATAATAATAACTATAGGGAACGAATTTGAATGCTGCAAAGAACAGGAAAAATATCTTTAAAAATACGATTTAATGCATTCATAACAGACATTTTTTAAAAAAAAAAAATGCTCATAAAATTATTTTTAATATTGAAAAAATTTGTTCAATTATGTTTAAATACATTTTTATTCTTAGGTATTAATTATTAGTATCACTTTCATCATTTCCTCGCTGTCTTTTCTTCTTTTTAATCAAAAAAAGAATATACAATAAGATAGGTACATTTTTTTATATTTTTACCTTGTGTTTCATAATAGAACTGTATAATCAGGTGCTGCTTAATATTCTCTAACATAAATCTTCGACGGTTATTGGCCAGTGTTGTTTTGTATCTCGAAAAACTTCGTTCCACGTCAACTCAAGTCATAGGTGCAAACTTCATATCAGCCATGTCATCAGAAGTTAGTTCTTCAAATATTTTAGTATCTCGAGATGTTACTTTTCATTCCAAAATATTTGAAATACCTATGTTTCATTGTTTTAAATCCCAGTTTTTTTTTCAATTTCAGCTTCTAATTTTTTTTAATGGTTTTTCCGATACTACTGTTGTCTGTTCCGATTTCATTTTGTACTTGAGAATTGATATTAATTGAGTCAGCTACAATAGTATATTGCTGCTGACAAGTGACAACTATGTACCCCACCTAGTCAGTATTGGTTGAGTGGGCACTGGTATCCCTGGCGCCATTTATTTGAATTAAGATAAACAGCTATTGTCTTATCTTTACCTAATTATATGTATGTTGTATACTTGTATATATATATATATGCCTTAGTGTCTATACGTTTCAACAATAATTTTGTCTAGCGTCACATTTATCTCATCGGTTAAAACATAATAATTTATTATTAGTAAATATATTTTTAAATTTTTTTTAGAATGAAATATATTAACTAAATTAGTATCAAATTATATCCATTCCTATACAAAAATGACTTAGAAACATAAAAATGGCAAAAAATGCAAAATAAAAGTTATATTTTTTAATTCCTTGGAGTATGAAATAAAATTTGTGCCTGGAAAGCAATGTTTTCGGATATTCAGCAAAAAATTCAATTTGCATTCAAATTCGTCCCTAGTAATAACTAATGAAATAAAATTACAAATTAAGTTCACTAACTATTTTGTTGTTTTATTTTCACACATTGACAGTAACGCGAAAAATCAATTTTAACAGATTTGTACGTGAAGTTCAATTTAAGTCCATTCAAATCTTTCGTATTATCTTTGTCACGTCTCATATTTATTTTAGAAAAACTTAAAAAATGTTAAAAAACGAGAACTCAGAACTAACTCGACTCTGTATGAAAATCTATTATATACGAATGTTGTTTGTACAATATATCTGCTGCAGTATCTACATAATATTATACTTTACAGTATATACTGCACCATTGATTATGAATACTAGTCATGTAACCATATTATATCGACTTTATCATAGTATCGTTAGCAATAATTGGCTAAAGTAACATATTTTAATCGTTTAATAAGATGATACATATTAGTATTATTTCTTACAAGGCTCTAGAGTACTAGAATATGTGTTTATCAGCTCTTTACCGAAGAAGTCGAACACATAGCCAATCTGCATGAATACAATTGATAGTTTTATTCTTAGCTTCAGCTCAAGTATTGAGCTACACTGAGCTCGTATAACAGCGAACTGTTGTGTAATATGGGTGAATAGTAGATTTGTAGAATACGAATAGTAGTTCTGCAGAATAGTTTATGTGGTTCGATTATGTAGCAAATCGTCATTTGATGAACTCAGACAGTGATAATTGATTGACTCGACAGTCGAAACACATAATAATAATTATGTATCTACCTTATCGGTAGAGGTCGGAAACTTCGCAGAAAAACCCATCTATAGACTACATTCATTCAACGACCATTACAGACTTACAGTTTGAAAAAAAAACAGGATGAAGTCCAAAAGAAATATCATATTTCGTGGTAATCTAATACTTACCACAAAATACTCAGAAATTATGTTACAAAAAGTACGTTGTAGTTCAGAGGGGAGGGATTAGCCGACGACAAAATGGCATCCAAAGTATGCCCCCACGTAACTATATAAATATATATAAATTATATGTATATAATATATAACGATATATGTATTGCAATACTCGTGTACATTGTACAATTTGCCATCCGTCCGACCGACTCCGACGACGGTTGAGCGGGTTGTGGAAGACGAGGGGGAAAAAATATGAAAATAACCACAATATATACCGCCGGTGCGGAACGTCATTAGTTTTCGCCCCCGTTTTCGCATCATGGGATTCGGCGGCTCGTCCTCGTCCCGCCAATATTGACTTTCGATACAAACAAACATCGCAGACGATATATATATACGCATAATATATACAACACACAGAACTATATATATACACACGCGGCGCAGAGTATTAAACGTATTAAAAATCACCGCCGCCGTCGGACTATATACCTCATACTCGGTCCCGCCGCGGTGCACCCCCTACAGACTCTCGTGTTTATATATATAGCTTCTCCTGTATCGCGTTTACCTACGGGTCGGAGCGGCTATCCTCTAAATTTGGTGTTTTTGCTTACTCCGCCGCGTCGTGTTTCTCCCTCGTCCTCGAGCCGCGGAATAAATTACGGGGAGACGCAGCCGACAGTTGTTGTCGAAAGGCAATTTGGTAAATTGTAAACGTGAGTAATTTATATGCGACCCGGTGATTGGTAATCACGGTAAAACGTTTCGGCGTGTACGTTTATATATATACAATATACATGTACATATACGCGTTCATTTGAACGGCGTCGGCGGCGGCTCGAGCTTGGGGTCGCGGGCGAGCAAAGCACCACTTTACATTATATATATTATTGTATGTGTGTGTGTATATATCATCGCTTTTCGCCTCGGTCTTATATATATATATAATGTAATTATATATGTTAATTATAATGTATATAATATAATACATATTATTATAGGCCTGACTGCGATCGGTGGCGAGATGCACTATATAGTATAACGCCGCAAATCGCGATCATTAATCCTCGCGCATCGACGGATTTTGCGAAGTAGCTTGTACATCGATCAGTTTTTTACGCCCCCCCCCCCACACTCTACAGGTTCACACACCACTTTCACACGGTTTGCGGCGCGATTGCATTTGAACGTGATGAACAATCATTGTACAAGCTGACGTGTATACCGCCAAAGAGATTATCGAAAAATTGTTCTCAAATATTTACAGGCCAACGGTTTGAAGTACTTACAAGTTTTCGAGTACGAATTAAATACTTGAATCATGCAAAACAAAATATTATACATACATCATTTTAATGCCGCACCCTCTTGTTACATTCGGATGTTTTAGATCTCAGAGAGTGGCACGATTTACACGCAGGGTCCCGTGGTGACCAAACTTATTGAAAATCGATGGCAGTTGACATGGTACTCTTTAATAGTTATAGACACATATTATGCGACATATATTGTTAATTTTAGAAAAGCCTTTTAAACGGTTTTGGAAAAAAACTAGAAAAATTCGCAAAGCGACGCTGAACAGCAGATACGAGCGTGTGCTTCAGAATAATTTAACGATGGCCGCCGCGGGTCTCTGTTTACGTTTAAAATACATGCACTAACAACTATGCATACATTCCCTGTTTGTCGGTTGTCTGCGTCACCATACTCGATGTGTGCAGCGCATTATGAAAATGCATATTATGTGTGCACTACCAATTTTTTAAAAAAATATTTCAAAATAGCTTTTACTACGAAAAACGGTTTTTATAAAAAAAAATAATGTCGAAATAGGGGCAGTATTGTGTACTACGAACATATTATAATGTTTAAAATAATTTATGGTGGATTTTTGTTTCGGTTATATTTGAATGCATTATAACATTATGAAATATTATAATTTATATATAATTTATAATATAAAACAAACTCTTTACAACAGACAAAAAAAACCAATATCAGTTTTTAATCATTTTAAAAGCCATTTTATTAGTTTTAATAAATTATCTCATATAAAAATTACGGTTGCAAATTATTTTGCTCAACCATCTTTCATAAAGAAATGTATACATATTAAATATTAAAACATCTGAAATATCATTCGACGATGGTAATAGCCTTATAGGTTCTCGTACTTACCGAAATATAAAAAGGTGGGACTGCAGGGACCATTACATTTAGTTAGTCTTTGTATAGAAGAACGTCAAGTTAAAAGTTAATAGTCAATGACATTTTTCACTCTAAAAGCTTGAAGTTAATAAATGGAGTAAAATATTACTATACTCAGTTTTAAAAAAATCATTATTTTTAATAACCATACGGATCACAAAAATAGTGATTTGGTTTCAAACATTTTTTTTTTAAATAGTAACTTACCATTTTGTTTAATATACCATACTACTATTTGTTATCTTTTCACGTTCTAATATAGTAGGAACATGATATTTGTGTCTTCTAGATTATTGAATAAAAAAATATTTTTGATTAATTTTTGTTTAAAACTAATTCATACACAATATGAATCATTATTAAATTAAAATAAATATTAAAATAACAATGCAAGCTATTAGAAATAACTATATAAATTATACTCATTACAAATGTAATGTATAATTTTTTTAAATGTATATAATATATATTTAGAACCAACCAATTTGTTAAAAAATAGATTACAAAAATTAAATTCTGAATTATAGTTGAGTGTCTCACTTTTGGAAGTATAAAATATTATGATTTATGATATTCAAATTTAATGAAAATTATAATTTTGTTTATAAGCGAGTTAAGAAAATTGGCACCAAAAAAGGTACACTGCACCTAAAGATATTTTAAGTTATTTTATCTACACATAAAAATAAAAGGAAAGTGAAACATGGCTATACTTACATGATTCAATATTTTTATTTACGACAATTTTAAGTATTCAACACAGGACTTAAGTACTTAAGTATATGAGTCGTAGGTCGATTTTACTAGATTCTGCAGTATTAAATCGCAGTGTTGCTATAGATAAATAATAATCATTTTAAATTATAAATATGAATATTATAATCGAAGTTTTTTACGCTAATTGTATTATGGTATATTCATTTAATGGATGTAAAAAAATATGAATATAACATAATAATAAAACAATAAAAATAAATACTAAACTTTGGAGGTGTTAATCTTGCAGTACATTCTGCAATTTCACGTGTAACTTATATCATTTTATCTCATCAATATAATTGTGCTTATCGTCAAGTATTATGACGTGACAGATGTCTTAAATTATGTTTCTTTTTTTTATGTCATAAAAGATAGTGTTATTGTCAAGTACAATGCATTGCAGCACATAAATACAATATACAAAAACATATTATACTATGCTCTTATATATTCTTCAATCGCTGCGTGTATTATATGCGCAGTTAGCTCTTTTATTTATTTTAAAAATATATATGTCATTGCTATTCGTATTCAAATCGAGTGTAAATAAGTCGTGGGGTGGGGGTGGGCGAAAGAACCGAACTCGAGTAGTTTTTATATTGAGAAGTGAAAAGTTTTCCGATGCGATACATTTATATAAAGATATATATACATAAAAAAGAAAAAGCGCTTCGAGTGTAGAACAAACCTTTTGGAAATAAGAACATCGGTTAATGAATGCATATCGGCTTAACGAAAACTTGCAGGGCTTTTCTTTTTCCGTCTTTCGGTGTGCGCCGTCGGATCTCAAAGGCCGCCACTGCCACCGCCGCCGAGTTGGGGAAACGCGTTTTTATAAAATAAACAACGTGCAAAAAAAAAAAACAAACGAAGGGAAAGTCGCTGAATATTCTACGAAGAAGTTTTTAATTTGCCTTTATGGTAAACAACGACGGTCGGATAAATAGAACGTTATACGGTGATTTTTTTTCTCCGCCGCTCTCCTTTGCACCAACACTTTAAAAAAAAGATTTTTCTCTCCTCTTCCAGCCCGCGTGTTAACAACGACCAACAGCTTTGATGCTTTGCTTTTTTATTTTATTTTAACGCGGTCGGCAAACGTGAATAATGACGGAATTTACATTCTTAGCCGCCGTAGCTGCATTAAATTATATACATACCCACCTATATAGTGTGATCACGGTTTAAGGTAACACTAAATATTTCTACCGTATGCCCTTGAATTTGGTTTGGCCTTTTGTTAACTACATAAAGGACTTGATATTACACTATGATGAAATCTCAATTTTCATCCTTTTTTCTACTCAGCAAAGCAATTATTTTTTTTGGAAATTCAAATGACATTAATTTTTTAAACAACTTTGATTTTTATGTTATTTTCTTGTTGCAAATTGTCTAATTGAAAGTGAGCTTAAGTTTCGAAGAATGTATATTATATAATTTATCTCATTTAAAAGTATACTTATAATTTGACAAATTGTATGCAATTTAATTGTAATTATTTAAAAATAAAGTATAAACAAACATAGAAGATGTTTTAAGGAAAAATGTTCATAGAACGAAAATATACGAAATAAATGTGAAGGCATTTTGATAGCTACTTTCTCAAAAAAACAGCACTCTACTCGATATTTTTCCATGACAAGAAAAATCCATGGATCATAAATATAATATGTTTTTGTTAACCACGACAACAAAAATCCTACGAAAAATTGGTCAAAAGCAAAAGAATATTGTAACGATCAGTCCAAAAACATATTCATGTTAAACAATTTTGTTCCTACACATTGCCTTGCTTTTACTATACGTATATTGGGTCTTCGGAATAGCATCACTATATAAATGTTTCAAATACTTTACGTTGCATTTGTTTCTTCTACGACAACTTACTTTATCGTCGTTAGCCCCGACGGTCTTGCTCTTCCTAACAGAGGCGTATTGTTATTATTATTATTTAATACAACCCTTTATTTACGTACACGTCACATTTAGGATATAAACAATATACACACATTGCGTACATATATACGCGAGTCCGCATAAAATTACATCCGTACGAGAAATTTGGTTATTATACTTGACACACCGTCGATCGCTCGGAACTCTTCTTCTATTTCGCCAAACATTATACGTGCCATCTGCCCCCGGGGTTCGGTGACATCTGGCTGAACATCGGCCAAACCAAAACATTAATTCGAAACCCACACGACACGTCGACGTCAACGCGCACCGCCGCCACCTCCTCAAGTTTTTACCAGACAGTCGTGATAAACATATTGTGTATAAGGGTTTGCCGTCGTGATGTTGTCGAAATAACACACACATATTATATATATTATTTCATCCGAGGATAACACTGCTGCACTCGTGATATAGGTTTTCATATTTGTTTGGGGTGCATTTTTTTGTTTCCGATTTTATGCCGCAGCAGTGCTTGTCGAGTGACGCGCTTATTATCATGGTTTATGACACAGATCTTCTCCAGTTAATTTCGTCCGAATTTCATTCCAAACCGTCATGTCAAAATCACTGACAAAATGGTCCGTAAGCTCTCTAGTCAAAACTAATTAGTTCATAATATAATATGCTATGGTTAAGAGTATGAAATATTTCACATGACATTTTCACTTTGAAATAATTCAAATTTGGAACATTCACCCTTTTAGAAATATTTCAATGAAATATTGAAAAATATATTTTTAAATGTTGTGTTTTTTGTTATCTTTCATAAAATCATCATTAGATGGTCAGATTGATTTCATAAATGGTTAGTGACTATTAATATTTAATTTCCGATCAAGATGTGAGAAGATATGTATAGGATAGGAAATTATTGTGTAATTTACCTACATAATAAGCGACGAATGCAATATTTCTATGACATTGTCCACTACATTTAACTAAGTAGAGGTATTCACTGTAATTCTTACAATGGTTTTAATTTAATTTTTAATTTTTATTGAAATTAAATGTATAAAAGAAATAAATTTCATAACATTTTAGAACCCTAATAATAGCTATAATGTACTTACATTGTTCAATGGTGAATTTTCGTCTGTCACACATCATCATAGACATGCATTAAAATACTATGCTTTTTGATTAAAACACTTCTATTATTGTCTTAGGCACCTATTTACTATACTGGTATTTGCTGTCTAATTGCTCATCTGGACTAAAGAAAAAGATAAAAATTGGAATTTGAAATTAATTGGACAATAACTTATTCTTTGAAAATTGTACAACGGGAATCGATGATTGTATACCTACCTATGAATTCATAAATCGCGTATGTATTATAACTATTCAGAATTCACATATTATATATATGATATACTGATAAAATAAAGAATGATGGTTTGAAAAATTGTACACTAAACTATATAATAAATATAGTGACTTCAGTTCAAATTAAACTGAGATGTGATCAGTATGTCCTTGGGCAGCATATTATATTTAATTGTAGCCCATATGTCACTAATTTATTTTTATGATGGCATTTTTTTTTGTATGATTAACTTTTTTTGTTCCTGAACTCGAAATGTCTTTCGTAAAATATAACTTTTTATTCACAGATTGCACTAAAAATATATGTTTCAACATCAAACAATCTCTGCTTTTAAACCACATTCATTTCTTATAAAATAAATGTATGTAGTGCCATGCATATGGTGGACTGTATCGAACTTTTGGTAGTAAGTCAACATAAATTATACGCGTGTATATTACTATCCAAGCAATGTGTTTAGTAACTTATCCCAGGGTTATATTTGATACAATATATATTAAATCAACAAAATATAGAACTCGTGAAGTATGACTTTGTGGCAGGGCGAATATCATATACAACGAAAAGAAAACGCGCGTTAATATACCATTCACACACACACACACACACACACACTCACACACACACAAACACACACATATATATATATATAGGTACCTACCCAAATAATATTATTATCCCAGACATTATTCTCCTCGACCGCGCCCACCCTTAAAAAATATGATCATAAAAATACTTGTCATAAAAAAAAAAAAATACAAACAATAACGCTCTCGATGCCCTAAACCGAAGCTCTCTCTGTTAAACGTATATATATATATACGTTTCTCTCGGTTTGGAAAGCCATAAAACCTCGTTGCAACCATTCATTACACGCTGGGCAGATACAAAAACTTGACCGAAGATGTTTTTTCTCTGGCTTTGTGGATGTGTGTGTGTGTGTGTGTGTATATATATATATATACAGTTTGCTCCCCTCGGAAAATGGAAATCGACACCGTCATATAAAATAATTTATGTGCCATTTCCTGTTGAAAAGTTATACTTTTGTATATATATATAGGTACGTATATATCCACGTGGGTCTCTCTTGCGAAGCCTTTCCACCGCAATAAAAAAATGGCCCTGCAGAAAATACTTATATATAAGCTCGGGGGCACCCGAAAATGAATTTTTCCCGCAGTCTGTTATTTTTTCCTAGCCCAAAAAAGAAAAATATTATCTAACACACTGCACGTGCCCGCATAATGTGCGATGTTTTATAGAGTATATATGGTACAAACAGTCACACATACACACATACACACACACACACACACACACACACACATATACACACAAATAAGAAGGACGTTTAATGGACTCGGGAGATCGGCCGGTAATCCTACGGGGATTTTACCTTCTTTATTTTTCTCGCTTCTTTCATCAAATAAATAAAATAATAACGAACGCCAAAAAAAAAAAAAAATCGAAATTTTATTCTAGATAAAAATGTCGTTTAGCAGTCGTCAACGTTAACTCAGTGGTTCACCTTTTAATTTGATGTTCGGAAAAAAATTCACAAAACCAGTTAATATTGACCAGCCATTCAAATTTCGAAGAAAATTGTTTTTCTAACAAAAACATTTCAAAAACATTTTCACAACTTATGTTTATATTTAGCTAGTGACCACAATTTCCATGTGCATACAGAGGGTCACTTTTCAAAATAATCAAAAGAGACATTCTCTCCATCCCGAATGTCTGGTCAAACTAGACTGATTTAGTTGAAACCATCATTGTATAAGTCACCGACTCGTATTTTGGTGATGATAAATTTTGAATTTTAAACAAATCAACGGAAGCAAAATATAGATTTTACGGGGGTTGATAATATTTATTTTGAAATTGTTTACATTGCTTACTGCAATACTGGTTGACGGTCTTAGTACACTGACATTTCGAATTCGATACCTAATTATATCGTTGTTACATTTTCAAACACCGCGGGGCCCATCGATATTTCACTGATATTTATTTATATAAATATCCAATCGTGTTTATATTTTTTATTTTTCGTTGTTGCCAAAACCACCAGAGAATACAGGCGCGCACTCGGGACGACGCTGTCTGTCAATTTTTACTTTACACGATTCCGCGTTCGCTTTAAAGCACGCAATGTGTGAAATCCCTCGACACCCTGACGTCATCCTTAAAGCAAGTTTTCGACATCATTTCGATATAATAAGCCATATAAATTCTAAAACAGAGATCAAAGGGAAGCCGTCCGTCGTAACTCTCGTTTTACGGAATTACTGGTTACTGCGATCTATTATAGACATCAAAAATGTGTACATCCCACGCGATATAATATATATTATAAATATATATATATAGGTTATGTACGAATAACACTGTGTATGTGTATATATATTTATATGTATACGTTTTCTGCAGTGGACCGTGAACGATGTTTTTCTTTCATTTCTTAGCAAAAAATAAATAAATAAATAAATTTATCGTTTTCGATATGTGATATAATAATGTTATATATACACGTTCTCTTATTATTTACTATATATGGTTTCGATAGACATATATATATATATGTGTGTACATTGCACATATTATACATTTTATTAAATAAACCGAAATACACATTAATAACTGTCTCGTTAAGAGTATTTTATATGTTCCGACACAATCGTTTGGCGATTTTTGATTTATACTCGACCGCAGCCCGTTGACGCGACCACTGTTGGTCACGGGTCACCGGTATCCGCATCCCCCTAATATTATTATTATATACAACGAGTGGTGAACGAGAACTTTTTGTAATTTAATAATGCGCGAGAAGTCTCCCGCGGTCGACGTTTCTATTATTGCCAAGGCCTAAATGACATTTTGACTGCGCTTTTGAAATTGAGTTATCACTTTTAAAAAAGTAATAACCGCGTCGACAACGATGAAATATATTTCGTTTTTGTCTATAATGTACATATATGCGTTATAACACTGTAACATATTAACAAGACTTTTGGCCAACAAATATTAATAAAGTCTACTAAACTTTACTTATATAGTATAATTATATGTTATTATATTATAGCTTTATCGAACGTTAATCTTGCGAGACCATTAAACACGAAGTGATATAATGAAGTGTTGAAAAATACCTTACTAATCATACACCTTAGGAGGACTATTATACGCGTGAGTATTGATAAATTGTGTCAGCGAGTGACAGGTTTCTCGCTTTTAACGTACATACATTTGGATTGTTAAATATAAAAAAATGTGTTTTATCTTAAAAATATGACATAATATAGCACACAATAAAATTAATTGCACCTATGGTCATCGGAAAGCTAAGATTGGAGCTTCTTCGGCAACACTATTAGCCCTCCCCTAAAATAAAATTCACATTGTATGTAAGTATGTTCACTGGTTATATAACTTTCATAAAATAAAAATTTCGAGCTAACTTATTATTGTTTGTATAATTTATATAGAAATATAATATGATATATGTATAAAAATATAATATCTAAAACAATACATCTATACGGATGGTGAATAAAATGTTTGCTTCTTTTCATAGTTTATTCAGTGATGGAATACACTAAAATATTAATATTTGAAAAAAAAATGCTTAAATACATTATATTATAGTATAGTAGGTATTAATTATTAATTTAGCACATACAATGAATGTCACTATATACAATAAACATAGGTACCCGATGGGGCGGCCAAAATCTAAATTTTTTATGACCATATAGTCATCTCTTGATAGTGGCCAACAAACTTTATTGGCCGATGTCACTTGCAATTATCGACAAGTAGAGTCAGGTGTACAAATAATGACAAACCTAAAGCAATCAAATTTGTTATTGATCCACTGTGTCGAGCATGATTATAATAATAGTGACATTCGTTGTAGAAGTAACCTGAATAGTTGGGAAAAAATTTCAACAAAAATTTGAAAACAACTTTTTTTGTCACGAAATTATTTCAACGTAATGTATCATATCTATAATTTATTTATTTAAACATTTACAGAAGCATATTTTATAGAGTTTAATTATTATAATAATGGTGTAACGTGACCTCGATTATTGTTCAAATTTACAAAAATATAAATTATTGCATCTTGTTCGTTTCGGGTGAAAAATATCTGCAGTAAAATGACTAATAAGGTATGCTTCTATCTATCATATACTTATTTTGAGAGGAAAATTTACAATCCAAATTTGCCTTCTATAGAACGGTGGAACCAAATAGGTCTTATAATTCATTTGAACATTAATTATTATAGGTGTAGTGATTTCAATAGCAGTGTACGAAGGTTGTAAAGTCTTCATTAGAAACACTCAGCCACAGATTGTCTTGTTATAATTAGATGTGAGTTTTCAGTGAGGTGTTTAACCATTGTATTATAGCTGAGTATTTTATCTGGCTGGATGTTAGGATGACCTAATTGTATACTTGCACAAGGATTTACAATACAATTTTGATAAAACTACAACTCAGCTGTCGTCAATGTCCATATTTAATATTATATAATATACAATATACTGCAGAATTAAATATTATGTTGTACGCATAGAACCTCAGCATGAATAAAAAACGGTCAATGTGAGGAGGGCGCATAAATGATGAAGTATTATGAGGTGTAGAAAATGAACTTTTCACACACACTCTCGCGTATACAATAATAATAATAGCAGCAGTAGTAATAATAATAATAATAATAATAATAATAATAATAATAATAATAATATAGACATACCGAGTGCGGTCGGCCGCGATGAGACGCGCTGCGGGCCGGGTGAGAATTATCGAACCGCAAAGGTCGCGGGCGGAGAAAATTCGAGAATTTAATCCCCGCCGGGGAGGCACGACGGCCGCGGTACCGTTAACGAAAAGCTACCCATACACAATAATGGAATTACAGACCGCGTGGCGGCAACGGCGTCGTCCGGATTTAAATTAGATAAAAGGCTTAATTTTAAAAGACTTTCGCGAGCCGCGCACGAGGGCTCAGCTCCGGCTAGGGCCAATCAACCGTTCCATTTATGTATCGGCGGGGAGATTCGGTTTTTTCCCTTCAAGCTCGCACGCTCGCGTACCCGTTTTTCCGCGGGGGCTGAAGCTCCCACACCGTCATCCAAATAAAGTCGCGGGAAGGGGGCCATGATATTATACGACTTTATATACGCGGCGACGATTCTGCGGCGGCGGAGAGGGTTGTCGTCGACGACTCCACCTCCACCACCACCGACGCCACCTCCGTCACAATGGGATGTGTGCTGCTGTGGTTTCCTGCTCGGAATGATGTTAAATTAGCAGAAAATCGTCGTGCCCCGCGCCCGAGCTGCTCCTTTGTCGCCCGAACGCCCGCCGGCCGCCGTCGAAGCGACCCTTTTGCATTAACATGTAAATAAAAACGTTGATTGACAACATTGTTGTGGTTCCCGCCGTGCGCCCTCCTCCACCCACACCCCCATACCAATATAACAATATAATTTATATCGTTTTGGCCGAGACCATATAATATGTAGCTACCGTATTATTATTATTTTAAATTGCATACGTATATAGTAGGTACAATAATAACTTGTAAATAATAACCGCGCGTACGATGAACAGATCGTAAGAACAGTCATTATGTTTTTGAACTACCTATCCAGCCATAAAGCTATAATCGCGGTTATCCCTCGGGCAGAACGAGTTCGTCGCGTAAATATTGATAGTAATAATTATAGTTTATTATAGTTCATAATTACAAAATAAGACGATATCATCGAGGCATCCAAATTTATTCAAATAATTGCAGTAGACGTTTTTGTAGTCTGTACCTATATTGATCAGACAATTCAACTGTAAAAAAGTTTTCATTTAAAATTAGACGTCTTATATTATAATATAATATGCAGTTAATAATTATTTTTTAATATTATTAAAAATGCATTAAACATGTTCAATGTATAGAAGTAATTTATATCAGTATGCACCATGCAGTCAATGCAAGAATACACCACCTTACACGACCCACGAGCATAAAATATATAAATACAATATTAAATCAAAATTATGAATTAAATATTGTTTGAAAATTCTATACAAAAAAAAAAATATTAAAAGATATTGTTGGGAAATATTTTATATTTACATAATCAAAAGTAAATCATCGTTACTCCACTACTCCACCTAAACTAGATTGTATTTTTTCAAAAGCTCGAATTTACCGCTAAAATAATTTGTTAACTTTTCATTTCGAAATCGTAATTTTTAAGATATTTGCTTGTTAAATTGTCATCTTGGCCACTGTATATTGTTTTTATTTTTATTATTATAAAAAAAAACTAAAAAACTTCGTTTTTCGTTAGCTGCTGCTCTGTTTTCTTAAGTTTTCAAAATGGAAAAACTTTAAAGTAGAAAAATGTTCTCACGAACCTGTTTACAATGAGAAAATTCCTCGTTAGATATTCATAAAATCAAGGGACCGGAAACCGTTCCAATTTTTCACAACCGAAGAAAAAATAGTTTTTGTTATTGCCGTGTCATTTAATTGCAAGAAACAATAACTCAAACGTTCGTCGTCCTAATGAACCCTCAAATAAAAACTGTCATTATATAGATAGACGCGTTCCATTTTTTTCTTCCTCTATATATAAATGTATTATTATTATTATTATTATTATTTATGCAAAAACCGTAACAATTCGTCTCGTCGATTTCCGACCCTCCGGGCGTTCGTTTGATTGGTCTTGACAACCGAGCTAAACTAAAAGATATTTCTCTTTTCTTTCTTTTTTTTCACATTTCTCTTTTGCGCGGTCTCTGCTACTCTTTCGTGTATATATTGTGTGTATATGTATATATATATATACATTCGGTGCAAAAGTACACCGAGTGAAGTTGAGGGTGAAAGGAATGATGGTCGTGCCTCTCGAATGTGAATTATAACCTCATTTGCATACGGGACCCTTTACCACCGTGAGTGTATCTCGTCCGAGACACTCCGTCATAAATCACATTTAGACCTTGCACTGTAACGTGAAAATATATATACAACCAAGATTATATAAACCAGGGTGTTTATTGGACAAATATTAAGTCCCCCTAAAAATCGATTGCCGCAAACACTCGAGAAACTTATCGCAAAAGTATTTCGTCCCCGTTTGTCCTCTGCTGTTGTTTTATGTAAGTTATAGTGCAGGCGGTGGTTTCATCAAGTGTGAAATATAAATTAATAACAATATTCAGTTTATAAGTAAGTATACGTAATTTTAGTTGTACAACATAAGAAACTAGCAACGAGAATCGAGTAGAAATCTAGAAAATCAAAATATAAAATAAAGGCATCAAAAAAATTCGAAGGAACTGATAAAAAAATTATTATTTCCTAAATGCAATATAGGACAGTACTTTATTCAACAATATGATAATTTCATCTGCAAAATATGTTTAAGATTCATAAATTGACTTTTGTTTAAATATTTTTTTGTTAAGATAGTACATCTATGGTTAAAACTATTTGTGACAAACATTTTTTTATGTTATACATATATTTTGAATAAACTTTGCTGAAATGTTATTTAGGATGCATAATATTTGTTGTTGGCACATGGCAGGTATACCAAAATATCTTCAAAATACATTCAAATAAAAATATTCACTACAAATATGATTGTAGTCATGCTTTTATGCAAATATACCACTTTTAGTCTTATATTTAAACAAAGATTTAGGATTGGAGTGTCCTAGAAGTGAATTAAAAAAATTGATTTATTCTGTAAATGACTTATCAAAAAACGTAATATGTGGTACTTTCCTAGGTGTATTACAAATTTTATAGAAATGATATACTCGAGTGAAAACTGACAATTTGGATTTTGAATAATTAATAATAAAATGTTCATGGTCAATGTGCGAGTATGTCGTATTAAGTTATAACCTATATTTAATCATAAATTTAAATAACTTGTTTTTAAATTAAATTAAAATTTTACCTCAGTTCATAGCCTATACCTGCGAACGTAGTCACTCAGGCTTATTGTGAATACACGGAGGGTATTGTGCGTGGTCACACTACTCGGCGGTCCACGTGCTATAGTCGTCTATACGTCTATCTCATAAACATAATATTATTATTATTATTATTATTATTACTGTTATGGTGACGGGGGTGGGTGGGTGCTTTGGGTATCCGAGATATTCATGTGCCTGCGGTATTTCCAGATATAATAATAATAATTATTATGTGCAAAGCATAACGCTCCGTTTTATTTCACGGCTTTGGTACACGGATTAAAATGTATACAAAAGTGTAAACTTTCTATTTGGTACACATTATTATTAGACAATTACACAAACATTGTTATTGAGTACAAATTTCCATGTTATAATAGCCTACAGTATGTACTGCCGACTGACTAGAATTGTTGTTAAATTTTCAATACCATCGATGGTAAATCTCATCGACTTCGAATGATTATTCAAATAACAAAAAAAAACCTCTCTCTGCATTTTATCGTGATGACGTTATACTGATTTTAAGAAGGTATCATAGCTATGATAACAATTATGAAAAATAATAATATCTATTGTTACCAATCAATATATTTACTACCTATTATTAAGCTTAGAGGTTACAACATTTTCTGTGATTTGTTTTTTCGATATTTCAATTTTAAAGTGAGTTATAAATGTGTAAAATATTAAAATAGTAAAAAAATGCTCATAACTCGGTTCAAAATCAAAATTTAAAAAACTTTAAAACTTTAACCACAGAAAATATTATTCACTTTAAATAATATAATAACAAGTAAATTTAATTCACTCTGATATGAAAACTATAACCTAGCCAAATGAGAACTTTCGAACGCAAATATGTTGGTATATATTATGTTCAGCGAATGCTCGTGAGATTGAGACAACACGATTCGTAGGTAATACTTCCACTAAATGACAACTATTTCTTAAAAATTAATAAAAAAGCTTCCTCTACATAGATACTATTATATGTTACTCTTATAATAGTTTATAACAGGTTCGTATTAATATTTCGTATTAATAACGTAATCACAGCTAGTGAACTGAGGTTCTAACTGCAGTTTTATTGTAACACGTGCGTATGTAGGACGGAGAAAAAACCATACGCGTACATACAGATCGTAATATGGAGGCCAAACTGACCGCTGCATACAAGGCTGCCATGCTTGCACAACTGCAAAGTTTTTAAAATCAGAAGTTAAGTTTAAGTTATATAAGCGAATTACCCGTGAATTATTGTCCGCTCGTGTTGCGGTCGGTAATTTTTTTCCCTCCCCCCTACGATATAATACTATAATATAATATTATTATAACAATACGACGAGATAGCCAACGGCATAAAATATTGCATAGTATCATGTTATATTGAATTTGCCTATAGGAACGAAATCCGCGATTAAATACTAATATGGATCGTGTGTCTGTATAACTGTATTATACAATATACCTTTTTACGACTGAACATAATATTATACCTACCTACCTCACACGCTATACTCGCATATACATATTATAATATCTATATATATATACATATGGCACCATATATATATATATATATATATATAGATATGGTGCCATATGTATATAGCGCATGTATAAATACCGTCGACGGGACTCGTGTTCAAAAGCCGGATGGGTATTAACGTGCGTGTAGAAACTCGCTGGAGCTTTACCGGGCTAAATAATAATATATATATAACTGGTGGGATAGGGTTGAGGGGAGGGAATTGTACAGGAATCAAAAGATATCTGGTGCCGAAAGTTGTTGTCGGGGTGGCGGAGGGAGGGCGGGGAGGCGAGCAATAAGGGATCAACTAGTATGCTAATTCTATGCAAATGCGTTGAAATACGGTGCACGGGGATTCGGAGCGTTATATCTGAAAAACAAACTCTGGCGCGGACTCTATACACAGCAGCGCGCCGCTCCTCTCACCCCTTCCGTCTTTCTCTATATTTCTCTCCCTCTATATCTCGCTCACTCCTCACTCTGCCTACCTCCCTCTGCGAAATGAGATTTGCCGATATCCGAGTGTATACAATATATATAATATATATGTATACCACCCCAATACCCGTTTTCCGGTGAAATTATACTGTATACATTATACATATATATATATATATATGTATACACCGCCGGGTCAAAAACGACAAAAAAAGAATATATATATAGCCGGTATACAGATCACATTATACTTTGTATACGTCGAGACTAATTTTGACGATATTTAAAATATATAGGAATAAAAACGTTGTGGCGAGAAAAAAGAAACGGTTTATAAATTCATATTATAATATATATATATATATATAGAAGTATAATATTTTTCCCTCGGAGAGTGAAATAAATCCTTAATTAAAATTCCATTATTTGTCTTGGAATATAAAATAAGATTATTGTTATTAAAACGGATTTGCCGAAGTTTTAATGTACAGAAGAGACGGCCAACAGTCTTATCTCTCCGGTTTAAATTGCCAGATGGTTAAATAATAAAAACCGCAAAGTTTCCGGGCTCTTTTTTTTCTAGAATAAAAACAGAAAAAAAAGAGTGAATCTGTTTTGCATTTCGCGCGCGGTTAAGCTGTTTTTTCTCGCTCGCTCGTCCTCGTCCGACACCTGGACAAATTTCGCGGCGCGGCGAAGATTTTTTCACCCGCCTCTCGCCACCGTTGATAGTATTTTGATAGCCGCCATTAAGGCCGTAAGCTATATCGGGATGCGATTATGGGGGGGAGGGGGAGAGAAATATCGCGTGTTCGTATATATATTATTAACTACACACCGCTGGAAGTGTTGCGCCGCTACACGCGCGGGCAATGGTTCTTATTAAAAACGGATCGGCGGGAGGCGACGGAGGAGAGACGGAGTGAGAGAGTTATGGACGAGCAGTGAGAGACGAGAAGAGAGAGGGAGAGGGAGAGAGAAAAATTCGAGAAGTTTGCAGAAGACGAGCAGAGAACAGCAGCAGCTGCGGCGGTGTAGCGGAAGTGGGCGCGAGCAAATATATAATATCGAAATGATAACACGAAGCAGAGCTGCAGGAACATATTATATCCTGTTACGCCCCGCCCGCCCCTCCGCGGCGTGATTAAGAGCCTAACGAGTGTTGCGGACGCTGATATACGTATATATGCGGCGGGCAGAGTATTATATATATTTTATTATCATTATATCGTCATTATCATATATACAATATTATATTATAAATGTGTGCGTATATATATACGATGAACGCGAGAGCGATTCGCCGGGTCGCCGTTATATATACATGTACCGCAACCATCATCAATTGTCGAGTGGATATCCGGAACAGATATACGCGAGCGGGATCGTATTTATGTGAAGCCCTTCGCGGTCCGCTCGGAGCGGGTGACCGGGGTGCGTGAGCGGACGACGACTGCGACGGCGACCGCGGTGGAATCGCGCGCGTGCGCCCGCTCGCTCGTTCGTCGAGGAAACGCGCGCGATTGAATTAAACAGTTTCTTTCGCCCTGCCGCAGACCTATCCACCTTGTACACACACACACGTCACACACACGTCACACACACGCACACACGCACATACAATCACCGTTATGCCCCTCGAGAGTGTATGTATATATTTTTATTGTAACCGGAGCGTCCGCTCCCCCCACCCGCCGCTCATCGTCGGGCGGTTTTCTTATGATCTCGAAACGGGTTGATTTATGGCGGTCGACGAGCGGCGTCATTAATTTCGAGTCGCTTTTGTATTCCCTAATGAAGATAAGGGGTTTTTATACAAACCATTCGTTTCGCCCTGCAGTCGTCGCCGCCGCCGCCGCCGCCGCCGACATTTTTCATCCCGCGCGAATCGCTGTGGATGAAATAATACCATATATATATATATATGTATATATATACATGATACACGTCGGATATCGTGTATGTACAACGATGACTATTATACGACGATAATAATATACGAGGAGCGCGGGAGTGTGGTAATGCGTGTGTGAATTGATGACCTGCGAGTCGGATATTATTGTTTTGTATTATTAATATATATATATCCATGAGTATATACATATACGCGACCGGAAAGTGTCCGAGTTCCGGTCACGCCGCCGCCGTCGTCGACGTTTCGATTTGTTTTTTCGCGAACCGCATGCGAAACGACGTGTGCATTCAATTAGTAAAAAAATATTTCTATGGGTACAATATTATTAATTATATAGAGCTGGAAAAAGCTGGGTCCCAGGACTTTGTGATTTTCGAGTTAATGGTGTGCGTATCGGCGACACCGCTTTTTTTTCTTTCACTTTCTTGTTCTCGATAAATTTTTATTTTTATGGCATTTTTAAAACACTATTAATGTCAATAATATTGTAGGACATGTTGATTGTTGTAATGAAAACTACCGACTATCATACATATAATATAGATTTAACTAAGCTTTATGTAGCTTAGTTAATTACATCAGGTATAGTCAGGTTCGTCGCAAGTGGCTTTAAGAAACGTCTATTTAATTGTGATAGACAAACGGTTTGATAGTTCGTTCCTCATGATGAGCTCGCCGTTTGATCTCGGACTGTTTGTATATTATATAGTTTGTAATACTTGTTGTATACGCTTTTAACTTTTAAGTTATTCCGAAATCTCGTCTGGCACAGAGGTATGGGACTTTGCGATAAGGTTTCAGTGGTTTTTGCGGACGCACCAAGTATTTGTTTCAATATTTCATGAGTTTCCATCGTTTTGGAGCCTACCACAAATTTTTCGTAGCCAGTTTCAATAACCACATAGGTAAGCAATTTAAATTCTTGAGTTTTGATTTTATATTTTTACAAACGTCTTAGCTTCGTTTAGTGTCAATAATAATATATATTAATGTGTTTTCAATAATCATTTTGAAAATAATACTGCACTGAGTTAAAATAATAGTAGCGTGAGCACTACACACAGCACTAATTGTCAAACACGATTACGCAAATACCTTTCGGACGACACCGTTAGGTATGGAGTATCAATTATAATATCTAAATTATATTTTTTAAACGGAAAATTCCAATGAATTGTTTTCAATTTATTTCATTATTATAAATTAAATTAATAACTACCTATAAAAATCTACAGGTAATATGGAACATGTTTTTTTTTAATTGGTAAAATAAATATTCAATCTAACGATATTATGTCATTCAATTAATCTAATGTCATAAATTTGGAACCACTAGGTTCATCATACATTTTACATCGTAGAAAATTAATGATTGGCTTACCCAGTTGTACAATATTACGATTTAAGCTATAATATCAAGTACTTTAAGGAAGTAAAAGAAAAGTTAGAAATTCAGTTCTCAACATTTAGTTTTAATACTTTGAGTTGTGGCATGTCTACTAGGTATATAATTATTATAATTGTCACTTCATCCTACACCCCCGATTTCGGAATAGGTTTAAAAAATCGGCGAATCATTTTTTTTTTAAATTTAATTTATCAAATATAAATAAATTAAAATAAACAGTATAAATACGCACAACAAAAATCAAAGGTACAAAAGTCAATGAGAATTCTAAACAAACGCCTCTCGGTCATTTACGACTTCTCGCTACTTCAACTTCGTAGTAAAGTCGAAACACATAAATCAATATTGAGTAATAAATTATTGAATTCTACTATTTGCAGCTATCAATGATGCCTATTACCGAAGTGACGAGTGCTGACAGCGGATCAAACAATTATTTTTGTCACTTTTAGCCGTCATCCGACAAGCGATACGATGTAACAGACGGGTGAAATATAGGTTAAATAAAATATAATTACAAAGGCATAAAAAAGTACGAATACAACTGCAGATTATAAATAGATACGTAAATACATTTTATTTCAATTAGTTTTATTAAAGTGTACCTACTATAGTTTGTATCGTTCTGAAATAAATGAAAATGAATATTTTTTTAATAATGTATTTATCATGTGATTAAAATAATAATTATTACGGCAGTTTAAGTGTTTAAGAACAGAATAGGCCTGAACACTGCCTACCTCGAAACAGTTCATATATTGTGCAATATTAACATTAGATTTATAGTTTGTCGAATTTCGTACACCTATATATACTTCGGTTGTATAGCATATATATATACATATAATATATTATATATATACACCTATAACTAACATATATGATAATAGTATTGTGATCGATCGTAGCAGTGTAGCACACGAAGTTTACCCGTATTTATACTTCCGCAATAACTTCCTAACAACCGAGAAAACTTTTATCTATCGTTTGTTGCGTTAACCGCATCCGCCGAGTAAACCGTTTCATAAACCTAATTATCGATTTGCAACCTGTATATACATCAAAATATACTGAATATGGTAAATCATATGACATATTTTCAGGAAAGTTATGTAACAGAAAAAAACCATTATATACATTATGTATAGCACTGGGAAAATTCGTAACACAGTCTGAAGTCTATTTTAAACATTTGTCGGGAATGGTATGAAAATTCCCCGATGAAATCTCAACCAAATTTTCTTTTATGGTGTCCATAAGCAACTATATATGCGTTGTCAAATGACAGCTTAGAAATAAACGGGTTTCTTTGTGACGAAAATGTATTATTTTATTCGTTTTATGATTATAAAATATATATAAATGTTGAATTACACTATAAGTAATAATAGCTATTAACTCTTATGTTTCCCGGTATATTCGCATCGCGTGTCTTCAAGATAGAGTGTGGTTGAATTAGAAGCAAAGTGCATATTTTAGATTATCATAAAACATATTATAGCTTTTTTCGCAGAAAGTTTGAATTAGATATGTACTAACGAGTTCAATTACGAAACTTTTAATTCACATTTTACATTTTTAAGTAATTGTTTTTCCATTTCATGAACATTAAAATTTTTTTATTATATTATCGATAGTTTGATATTCCAAAATTAATTTTCATTAGTTTAGATATTTTCTCATGTACACTTTATAAATGATTTACGTTGAACTAATCAATTATTCGCAGTTCTCACCTATAATATCATAATATCTGTACTGATGTGCATTTGTAGTGAAGACGAAAAGCACATGTTTTTTAAAATTAATGTAAAATATATATAGCTTTCTCAACAGAAAGTTTGAATTATGTGACAACGAATTATTCTGATTTCTGAAGTTTTGGAAGTAACTTTTATTCGAGTTTTCGAGGATTTTAAATGCATATTCTCTAAGGCTGTATAATATATATGTAGTACATTGAATTCACAGCCCTAGTGGCTAGTTGTATATTATTATATAGCTGGGACATACCATTCAAATAATTTGAACTGATGGTTGAAAACGGGATACCTACTCTCCTTGTTGTCACCCCCCAATGTGTTTTCGGACATTTGCGACGGGCCCGTTTGGGTGGTACGACGACCTGCAAAACGTAAACAAATCTAGTATTTTATTATAAATCCAACTGCACAGTACTGCATATGTATAGTATAATGTCGCATTTATAGTCGTTGTATTGTCTCCGCACGCATTGTGTACACTGTACACACGCGGACATTATACGCGAATTCGCATGCACGTGTACGTATAATAACATAGTAATAATATAATAATATATTATATAGATAGGTGCGATATACTCGTATATATATATATAATATTGTGTAGGGCGGCACCGGGCCGACGACTTATTGTACAAAAACCATACAATATAATATTATATATTCGGCGGATGGCCCTCGTCGCCGGTAGGGCGCACAGCTGTCAGTCAATCGCCGCCTACATTACATTGTATGGGGTGTCTAAAAAACAACGACGGATTTTAAACTGCCGTAAATCAAATTTATTTCTGTAAAAAAAACGAAAAAACATATCATTCTCATCTGGAGGAGAAGTGTAGGTTTCAACGCGAAAACCGCAATATTGGACACGTGACCCCCCCCCCCCCGTACTAGCACTGTTATAGACGATCGGTCTTTCCGCGAAAGTGACCATCATGGGTCAATCAACTTCGCCGCGCGAGGGCACGTCGAATTTCTTGTCCAAGTTCCAATAAAAATGTCGGACTCTGTTCTGGTAAGCTCGTGACTTAATGTCACACGTTGTCGAGTCTCGAGATTTCCAAAAACGGTGACATTTTCAAATCTATCGTTCTTTTAGAGACATTCTATTTATGATATATTATACAATATGATTGTCCTTTGTCGAAGTCGTCTCCGTCGTCATCGCCCTCATCTACTCTCACTATTATTATTATTATTATTATTATTATTATTATTATTATTATTATCGTACACAGCCGTACTTATTTTACAGGGCTCGTGACTTTGTTTTGATTCGAGCCGTGTGTATATTATATACGCGACGGCGGCGGCAGACACGCGACCGCGTTTGTACAAGTCATCACAGCGTATTATACACACGCGCACATATTATTATTACTATTATTATTATTGTTCGTATATCGTACACCAGCGACTATGGGCAGCATCCCTCGAAATACGGACACTTCAATATATATATACTTGAGTATTAGCCGCGTGTACACCCCTTTTTCAACCGATAACGGTAAATATTATTATTATTCGCGTTTCGTATAATATTATATAATATGCGTATTATTTACGATGCGCTCGTCTCGTCACCGACCGGCCGTGCGTTTATAGGTACTTTATAACGCATATACCATTTCTGAATCAGGTTATACTATATATATTATACGGCAGTGGTTAAAGTGGGGAGGGGAAGACGGAATCTACGTTCTTATTATAACAGGTAATTTTCCTTTAGTTTTTATTCCAGAAATTTGGGTGGACGGTTGAGATATGAACAAATACAGTTATAATATTAATTGTTTGATTACCAATATCTATATTTTTTTAAATCGAACGACTTTCTCAGTCATTCGATATTCCAACTTACATGACGTGTTATTGCGTATTCTAACTTCAAAACGTATAACCAACAAGTTAATATTGCTGCTTCTTCGAGATTATGCGAGGCTGACAATAAAAGAGAGAAAAATAATATGAGATCCGCCAAAAAACCGTCTTGGAATTCAGTTACAGAAATGACCTGTGTCTTCTTAAGTTAGCGCCGTCTCATTTGAAATTCCTGGAAACAGTGTCTGAAGACATACAGTCTGGGTCAACGTATAGAAGACTGGACTCTGCTAAAAGGAAAATAAGCACAGCAGTAGATGATAAGACGGACTTACAGCAATTAGGTTGTAAAAACGTGGCAGGTGCTCAACAGCCGACATCTACGACTTTTTCGACTGAGATTGTAAAGTTGAACCCGACACCTGTCCCTCAGCTTTTAGCAAATAAACGACTTAAAAATCGAAGAGCGTTCACTAAGCTTGTGTTGTCTGACGTATTAGCAAAATCTTTACGGTCGGGTTCGTGAAAAGATCGTTGAACTTAGTCTTGCGATTGAGCGTTGAAAAGCCACGGATGGCGTCTACGACTTTGTCAACTGAGATGGTAAAACTGGAGATAAAACCTGTTATACCAGTTAGTTTTAATGCGAATCATTGTTGACGTCGTCGATGAAAATCCTACCGAAAATATTGAGACACTGGACGATATTTTCGCCTTACAATCGGTCTGTATTGATGGTAACTGACAGGCAGAGGCAACACCCAGACGTGTTCGACGCAGGCCGTTCTTATCGGCTTTAGGGAGGAGACTCCTCAAAGTTGGTAGGAGGTTGTGCTTCTGGTGTGGTGTATCACCCTCGGTACAGCAATAATGTAAGCTTGTCTGATTCTGTAATACGACGGGCATATAAGATTTGGTGAATGGAAAATTGTGTTCATCCTGTATTCCTGTTGATCCTATATTCCTGTATTGCTGTGTTTATCCTGTATTGCTATGTTTTGATCAAGGTTACCTTGACACGTTATAAGCTTATAAATATTTACAAAATATGTTTATTAAATGTATAATGCTTTTGTTCCATGTATATTGTTGATAAAATAAAAATTATATTTATTTACAAGTCACTTGTTAATTAAATTGACTGGTAGGTATAAAATATAAGACAATAAAAACGCAATATTTTTATAACAATGTGTAATTACCTAAAATGTCGATTCACAGTACTGAATTGTAAAATAATTCCCCTAAAAAACATCTCATTACAATTTATCAAATTTTAAACTCATAATAATTTTGAGGAAAATCTAACATTTTAAATTTTTTTAGTTATTTTTATGTGACAATAAGTGTCAATTAAAAATGTGACGCAAGGTCAAAATCCTTGAAAATATTATACAATAAGGTTCTTAATAATATTATGTTGTGCAAATACTAATTAAAATAATGATGTATCGAACATACATATTATTACTCTCGATATTTTTTTATGTATGCAGTTAAAATTAGAATTTTGATAAAAGTCTTCAAAATCATGAGCATTTGTAAATTATAGTGGAATTCACAATTCCTCATATCTTCAATATTCATTTACTTATTTATACAAGATTTGAAAATGTAATACATGGTTCTTGTTAATTTGTTATGCTAGATCTAAACAAATATGTGTATTTTAAAGTAAAATAAATATAATTATTACACCTATGACCTACGACGAATTCAGATATTATGATAGGTATGTATATAAAAAAATATGGCTAAAACAAACTTATAATTTTTAATATCCATAGTCCTCTCCTACGATTTTTTTCCCACTTTAACAACGGTTGAGTGCGCGACGTCGCATCGATTGTTTTATCGTTCTCCCCGTTTTTGTTTTTTTTTTTTGTTATTCGCACGTACACGCAAGACCCGACGACAATACAACGGCAGACTGGCATTCTTTATATAGAGGTACCTATATTTATCGTAATATAATTGACGCCACTAGTGGATTATGCTTCAAAGCCTATATTATTATAATATATAATATAATTAGTAAGTACCCAGTGGCGTAACTGGGCGAAAAAAAACGATTGAAGGGGGGCAAATAATTTATTCACCAAAATCGAAACCAAAACCCATAGTTGTTTGTTTTTACATAAGTCTTAAACTCATTCTTCAAACATAAATCGTAAATACCCATATCGTAGCAGGTATACATTAAGTACATCAATGATTTTTTAAGTAAAAAGGTGATTAATAAAACTCGTTCGAAAAAAATAACTTAATCATAATTTATGAAATAATATTATTAGGTTACTTTTGTTACCCATATGCTGCGACAACGTCGTCATATTACACAACAGTATGAAAACGTGATATAAAATATGTTCTTGTATCCAATAATTTATTTGAGAACAAGTATATTTTTATCTTATAAAAATGTATGTAAAATGCATTGCATTCTCTCTTAATTGTATGAAAGTTATAGAGATAACTATATACTGTTGGTATATCTGAGGAGGAAGGCAAAATGATACATTTCCCTAATCTCAAACAATTCTGGTTTGGGCAAGTGCCCCTCCCTCCACAATTACTACACTGTACGTACTTGCAATATTCATAGATGCACACACACACACACACAAGACCGGACCGCTTGACCCTCTCCTCCCAAGATGCAGTATGAGTGAGTGACCCGACCCAATAGTGGTTGGATATAATATTTCCCCTATTTTTCCACATCATCATAATATAATATTATTTTTATTATTATTATTCTCCTCCGCGTACCTATATATATACGATATACATATTATATATATCCGCGTCACGCACACGATATCCGGTGCACATTCGTTCGTTTTGGCGTAGGCGGATCGAGGAGGAAAATCTATTACGCGCTGGCCGTCTTTCGGAAAAGCCCTCGAATTCGCATTAACGGTCATCAATCTTCATCCATCAAAACCCGAGTCGCCCGGCGTATGACGCTGTATACCGCTGCAGCGGCGTGACGAGGGTCGTCGCCGGACGACGTGCTCGGCGGTTATGTGTGTATAATAATGTGTATACACGAGTATGTGTGTGTGTGTGTGTGTGTGTGTGTGTGTGTGTGTGTGTGTGTGTGTGTGTGTGTGTGTGTGGGTGGGCCCCAATAAAAGAAAACCAACTCGGAGATTGTTTTAAATCGACCGAACGGAATATGATTTTTTTCGTATATATATATATATATATATGTGTGTGTTATAATATTATTATGTATGATGTGTGAGCGTTATTATATTATGCCGGGGCCCGTATTTCTGCGATACGAAAATGTTTTTCGAGGATTTGAATATTTTCAGACCGGACTCCAGCCGATTGTCTTCCTTGTAAATTTACGCCTGTGTACCTATATAATATGTGTAAATATGTTTATATACCTACACGTACTGACCGAAAATATAAATTTCCGTTTCGGTTTCAATTTCATCTCGCGGTTTATTCGACTTACAAAATTAACGTTTCGATATTGGTAGGTATAAAGCGAGCAGATTTTCAGACCAGAACGACATGGAAGAAAAGTGCAGGCTAATTAAGTATTAATGAAGTATATTATCCAAAAGCTGCAACGGAGGTAGACGATTTTTCTTTGAACACTATTTGCAAAACTGTATACATCTACCGTTGTCGTCGATACTTTTTGAAGACATATTTCCGATTTTCAGATCAGCCAGCCGCCGATTTATTATAATATTGTTTTCAAATACAGTACTACACAGGACACAGACCTGAGTTATTAGTCGACATTCGCGGCCCTGTTCAAGTTTTTTTCCACGCCTTAATGGTGGACATATATATTATATATGTATACGCCGCTCTCACTGCTTCAGCCGCGCCTTTCAAATATCGAGTGGTACACAAATATACATTATTTTCGGCGGTATTCGATGCATATAGGTATATTTTCGGTAAGTGTTCGACTACCGCGGACTCGGTGGAGATCTTACAGCCGGCGGATAGTGCGGAGTATCGCTCAGAAAGCGCGGCGATTTATTTTTCTCCATCTCTCTACGCTAAAAGTAAATAATAACTGGATTTCGAAATTTTAATAAACCCCCGATGCGGAAAAAAAGTCCGGGAATTAAGTGTATACACACAAAAATTAATATATACGAAGCTGATTTACGTAAATTTATTCACAAGGGGTACTTGGCCGATAGAAAGAAAGAAAAAAAAACATTTTTCCTTCCATCATAAGGCCACGATTTTTATTCAAATTCCTTTTTCTTTCTAATCAAGAACGCCGCATATTTATTGATCAAAAGTCTCCTCGACTCTTTGTGCCAGTCGCTTTTTTTTCTGTTGATAATTATGATGAGTCCCCGAGGTGATGGCGGCGGTGCGCGCATATAATATATATATAAAAAAAAAAAATAAAACTTGAGGAAGGGGCAAAAAAATCTACGACGTCAAAGGCATAATCCAATATGCAAAGTCGCCATAGTTAAAAAAAAAATGAGCGAGAGAGGAAAAAGAAAAACCGACCCGATTCGGAATTTTTCAACTTTGATCTTTACGCGATTTGCATTGTAAAACGTGTTTTATGTTTTTCTTTTCCGGTGTTTTTCTTTTTCCAATTTAAACCGATTTCCTAAGAGCCCGAGAGGAGAGCGCGTTCGGTTTTAATTAACGTGTATTCATTCAACGCGAATACACGTTTTCTTTCGAATAAATATTTCAGCAAGGGTACAAAAAAATAAAAAACTTTCCACTCAGAAATATGTATTCCGAGCGTGTATATAGTTACCACTCGCAGCCTCGATATAAAATTATTTTCGCTCGAGTCACACTGTATATCACTCTTTAGTTTTATTATTACGCATCATTTTCGGCCAGACCATATCGTATCGTACATTATAGTGCAACACAGATGTACAATAATATGATAATTAATCGGGTATTAATACAGTATATCGAAGTTTATCTACATATATTTCGCATTGGTTTTCCGTGTCCACCGAACCGCAAAAAGCAAACATTGAGGGCAACGTCGGAGGAAAAAAAAGAAAAAATAATAAAAGAAACCGTTTCCCATTGGTCGAGCGCAACATCCCGGGGGTATAAAAGCTCTGTGGTTCAAATTGTTTCCCGTTCGGTAAAGACGGAAGATAAATATATATATAAAAAAAAGGAGGAACATTTCCACCGCAGCGGCAGCAGCAGCAGCAGCTATTTCTAGTTCGGCCCTGAAATTATACTTTTAAATAATATAAAAAGGAGAGACCGAATGACTTCTGCAACTGAAATGTACTCCTTTTTTCTTTCTTTTTATTGGTCTTCTTTTAGCAGGGATATAAATTAAACCGAGACTTAGAAGAAAGAGAATAGTTCGTTTAGGGCCGTACAAGCTCTTAAGATTATTGGCTTTTTGTTGCGTCTACTATATGCCTTGATGGCGTAACAGTTGTTTTATTATTACTTTTTTTTTTGAGTTTCGTATAAAACCGCAGTATAATATACTGTTACATGACTTGTAATTTAACCGCAGATCAGAGAGTAAAAAATAAAACCGTACTTAACGCGAAACGACGAATTAATATCCACCGAACCGACAATCGTCTAATTAGTATAATATATTATACAATACATATATATATATATATATATATATATATATATTTTATACATATAAACTGTAAGAAATGCCGAAAACGGTTTTAAATATTAATATATTTAAATACTGATTTAAAGTGACTCACAAGTGGTTATACCCTTTGTTGCATGTTCTGTATAGTTAAGACATTAAATTATAAAAAAAACTGTTTAGCGTGAAAAGAAAAAAATGACTCAGGTTGCAACCTTATTTAAGAAACTAAATTTATACATGATAGAAGAGAAGATATTATTTTCTGTGTCAAAGCTTTTTTTTAAATTTAATTTCTTGATCTTGGGAATTCTTAAAGAGTTACTTAAGTTTAAAAATCATAAATATAAGGGGTTTTAAAATAATTATAACGGATTTTGTATTAATAAACTATGGTATTAAAAAAATAAAAATCCAACGACATCTTAAAAACTGTCTTCTGAATTGTGCGTTCGTCCATTTTTTCTTTCATTAGGTTCTATGACGTAACCTAGTGGTTATTATCAAGCGAAAAGGATTTCATGAAAGATGTACGGGTGTCCTTTCTTTTATGATTAGACTAATACACTTTGTATACTAAATATATATTTTTTTTAACATACAGCATTAACTTATAGAAAAAAACCCTTACCTCAAATTGTCTGTTACGATTTCGGTCCAAGGTTCCAGTTCTAGACATATTCTTCAAAGTTGTGCTCCAGGCCCTGTGTACACACATTACACATACGAAAACAATATCAAATATTTTTTTTAAATTGTAGCAGAAAAAAAATCATGATTTCACTATACTAAATATCCGATAACGTTCTGGTATAACGCAAGCATTCTCTTAACTAACCTTTTAATGGTTAAAAATATATTTAATTAACGACAGCTCTTGTAGATACATTTACTCGTAAAAATGTATAGACACTTGTGGGCATATTGCTTATAGGTACTACGTCTCAATTCAAAATGTGATGTTCAAATTTTTAGTCACTTAAAGAACATAACAATATATCTATGGTCTTATAGACCATCAGCATAGTATTATATCAATACTAATATACTATATAATAATTATAGTATCAATCGAAGTTTTATATACTATATATTATTTAGTGTTATATTGGTACCAAAACTATTTAACTTTTAAAATAGTTTTCTAAGAAGACAACTGCGTCTTGTTTAGTTGTATAGTACCTATACCTACTTAATATATATAATTATATTATGGAGTCGTAATAATTAAATTAAATTTTACAAAAAAAAAGTTTTAAACAAAGACTTATGAAAAAGTTCTCTTGCTGCTTGAAGAATACTTTTTAAAGTGCTTTTTACTACTTCGATTTCTTTTAAATATATTTTATATTATAAGTTATACGTTTATAACGCATCCATTATAATCATGCAACCGTAATTGTGTTGCATAATATTCGCATACTTGACGCAGTCTAAATCTAAAATACCTATCGCCCAACAACAATTGCATTATAATACACCCATGCTCAGGGAAACGAGTTAATTAATTAAGCAATGAAGTGTGTATATCAAAGCCACTCATCAATTAAATCTTACTCGTATCCGTAGATAAAATGTACATTTTCCCAGTGCAACAACGTCCATGGCCCCTATCTCGTGTTCTTTCTTTCTCGGTACCTTTTTTGTATCACCATTTAACTTAGTCATATTTTTGGGCCGTCAAGTTAAAATCTAATGAGAACGGAATAAATATAAGGTGTGATTAGCCACAGTGCGATAAGCTCTTAAAAAAGTATAAAAACGACGAATTCGTTATTTTGTAACGTTATTGGTCAAACATTTCCAAAAAAAAAAAATAAACTGCTCAAAATATTACATAATATTAATAGATGTTCTCAAAATGTCGACCAAAAACATTGTTTGACGTTGACTTCAAACCTCTGCATATTACTCACGATCACAATCCCAACTCCCAACATCTGCAGCAGATATTATACAATGATATAGCGACTTAAACCGGTCGAAATAATTTTTTTGTTCCCTTTCCTTCCGTGTACGTGCGCAATATGGTGGTGGGGGGAGGGTGGCGGAGCGATACGCAGGACTTATTATAACCCATCAATTTATTTAGGTTGTTTATCGAATTCGTTACGGCGGTGTCGGTGGCGGTGGCGGACGTCACATTATATTATATATTACATATACGATATAATAAATACGCGCAGGATGATTCACACGGGGCGATGGGCAAACCGTTTCGGCGGAGGCGGTCGCCGCTGTATTATATATATGCTTTATATACGTGTGCAGAGCAGTATTATACGTATGTTCATATATATATATATAATCCGACGGGTGCTCTGGTATACAACAATAATAATAATAATAATAATAAGCGGACTGCAGACATAATAAACATATATATACGATATAGATGAACGGACCTTGATAAAACCAGGGCGGGGTACAAACAGAAGTGATAAGCCTCCTGTGCGAGTCGGCACACGCTCCGAGCCGGCAATAATAATAATAATAAATACGCACGGCCGTCCGTCCCTCGACGTTCGCGCGAGTGTGCTGCATTATATATACCATTATACCTATATATATATGCACAATATACTTATATATATATATATGTTATATTATGTATACCGTATACGTACGCCACTGCTACTGCCACTGATGCGCGTCTGTGCAGTGTACTGCACCCGCCCTAGATCACCGGGGTGTGTACACGCGCGCACGCGCACAGGAGTGATTAATAACCGTTCGGACACAATAGCTGTGGGCAGAGATCTCTGGCCCGTAAAATTGATGCCGACGCCATAATAAACAATTTTTTTTTTTTTTAATGTCGTTTTACCCTGTCGCGCGTGATGTGCGTAGGGGAGGATGTACCAGCCGCCGTTCGGGTTTATTAGCGTGCTAAAAAGACACGAAGGCCGAAAATATCGTATACACATATATATATATATAATATTATGTCATATATCGTTTCGGTCGACGGCCGCCCCGCGGGATTAATGTCACCCGCAGCAGAAGACTCGTCGACGGTGGTGGTGCAGAAGCCGTCGCCGTCGTCGCCTCTCGTGGCGACCAGTAATTTATGGTTTATTTTATTATACGACGTCCGACAGACTTGAACATCCGACGGTGTTTATATGTATATACTGTATTTTAAAATACACTCTGAAATCAGAGGTTCTCAACCGAAGAGCAACTTAAATAATAAATATTCAATTCCTTTTGGTTTTTTTTCGATTTTGCTAAAAACGCATGACAATTCAAAAAAAATTGATTCCTTTTGAGTTTAGAGTTGTACTTCTAGCCATTTAAAAATATCAAACGTGCCTATGTATGATGACAGAGTGTGAAGAACTCTGTGTATTAGAAAGAAGCTTATATTTTTACGAAAATATGTAATGTCTTTTTTAAACTGTAGTACGAGTACCTAACAAAGATTTAAAAACGCAACACGAAATTTCTCATAAGTAATGAATTTACACTTTACAGTGAACTAAAAATCTCAAAAATACATACATTTATTATTATTATTTTAAGTTTAAATTTTAATGAAATTGGGTGTTAAGTTCAATATTGACTTGAAAGTTAGTAATACATAATATAGTTATAGGTCATATTATACATGAAATAATATTGGCTGCATGTTTCTTGCGTCCCGCTAGATTATTGATAAGAATTTATGATGCTCGGACTCAACTTGCCATATTAATTGACCAGTTATTTGCGTCCCAAACGATAATTTCGATTACAATATAGTATGATTGAGAACTTTGTAATTATAAAAAAAACGGGTAAGTGTGGATGTCGCTCTACTGTAATGGTAGTATATGCACCGATAATTTTATATTAATTTGTATACACAATTTGTTTTTGGTAAAAACTAGTTTAACCTATCGTATCACTAAGAAAAATAAATAACTAAATAGCAATATAAATAATAAATAAACATGACAAAGTATTTATCGATAGACCTCTGTTATTGTGTTATTCAGAATTTGTTGTCGGTATACAATGATTAATCATTAAAGCAAATTTAAAATCATATAATACAATGGCATACACAATCAAAATACATTTGACACCTTCCAACAAAATAGAGCTTTTGTTCCCAGTTTTTTTAATTGAGTATTACACTTATTTTAATTCGTAAATTTAATGATTTCATAGAAAATATTTATGATGTGTATAAATTAAAACTGGAATGAGTAATTTAATCTAAATGATTAAATTTTAAGTATTATAGATAAAAACTGATAATAGGTTAAAAAGAAGTATGATATGTTAATTTAAACATTAATATTAATTTATTAGATTTGTATAGTTTTTAAAAATTATCCGAGTATAATAATAGACATGTTTTATTCAAAACTATTGTTAAAGACTATAAGCATTACCCTAAGTACATATTAGCCGGCTGAATAACTCAGAATCAACACGTTTCGTTTTTTAAATGTGTCACAGTATTCAAAATTTGAAAAAAATAAGTCTGTATCGCCACTCCTTAAATTGTATGAGTAATCAATGAATTCGAAAATATGATCTTTATGTAAGTGTGCATAAAAATTCTAAAAATCCAAATTAATATGAATCCATTGTTAATGGATAGGGTAAACGTCCCACGTACCGCCAATATGTAAATGCGTGAGTGTCTTTAAAAGTGGACACTTTACTTGTATAGGTATAAACCTATTTCCCATACAGCAGGATATAGGTACGTACATATATATGTATATATAATGTACAAACATGAATGCGTGTACAACAGGAGTAAAACCAAAATGATACTACACGTGCACACCAGCTAATTGTATCCTTTTAATCACCTCTATACACCAACGGTTCTTAATGCATACTGATAATCCTTTACATTAGAGCATAATCTCGAATCGGTTTATCGGGAACGGTAAAAACGGAAAACGAGAACGATCGCGAATGCATGTATACCTATTTGTACGTATATATACAATGGTCGTAACACGTTAAATTAATTGTGTGTGTGTAATGTGTACCATGTACATATAATATACGTATAGTAATAAAATAATAATAATAAAATAAAAACAATAATACTAGGTATGCAGATATCGTTTTCCGTGTTCCGAGTCAGTATGTATATAAAGTCTGCTAAAGTTTAAGATCGAACATTTGAAATTTCACCACACCAGCTCATACTATAATATAACGTTATATGCTTGTGATATTATTTTGTATACCTACCTACAGTAGCATAATTTTATATTTAATAGAAGGGGTTAAAGGTTTTGTCCAGTCAATATAGCTGGACCAGAAAAAAAAACAGATATCTTCGCTCGGTTACCTTGTCGGTTACCTTCATTGTATTATAACAGGCACCATTACGCTTGACTTGTCGAACAGAATTCAAGTTAACAGAAGCTCGTATCAAATCCAACATTTGTTATGATGAGTATATATTTGACGGAGTAATTACTTTTGAGTTGAAGAGAAAGCCTAAAAACGTTGTTTTATCGTGGATTGCATTTGCGCTCTGTTGTTCGTATTTTTACGTGTAGCATAATTTTAATATTTCAGACAACTTTAATTTATTAATATTTATAAAATATATATTACAATCATGTAAAACAACTGCAAATAACGATCAACCGAATTGTATATTATTGTAATCTTGGTGCCAAAAACGAATGATTCGACTCAGCATAAACCTGCAGGACGGATAATATTGAGGTAACCCGCTTTCCGGCAACCATCATGCAGCGACGCATTTCGGTGAGAATTCAATAACAGCTGTGGGCTGTATAAATGAAATAATAATGATTATAAGACATTATTATGATTAGGTACGAGATTTTCTGGAAACAGTATAGAAAATATTTGGATTTTCGGTTGATCACACATCGCCGTAAGTAAAACGATATGATGCGTATTGTATTACATTACAGCAGGCTCTCAATATTATTATTTTATACAAGAACCGTTCAACAACGTGCATAATAATTATAATGTACTCTCAACTTCAAATAATAATAACAATATTATTAGGTATACGCACGATGATTACATGATGTAAACTCGCATAATATTATATGCGTATCATGCGTGTAGACACTATATATACTGAGTGATTCATTGATCACGATGCTCACTTCAATTTTTCATTTAATAATGAATTTATTCAAATTCTGACTTTTGTCTTTTTAAATATTCATATCTTAAAGATGATATTTTAAAATTCTTGAGAAAATGTGTATTACTTCCGGAGTGCCCCTTGGCGATATATAAACTCTTTCACATGATAATCCCTCTTATTATTACATGAACCCCAAAATACCTTTGGAGATGAAGCCATACGGCATACTCCACTATAAATAGTTTTTTTTTTTTTTTTTTCTATGGTATCGAGGACCGGAGAAGGAACTATGTTGCCAATACTTCTCCTAAACTATAAATAGTTTAGAAATCGTCTTCATGAATATTGCTTTCATCTAATACTTGATCGCGAACCTGCAGATAATCTTCCTAGCTGAAAATCTGTTTGAAAAGAAAACGACACTGATACCTCATAGCTTAAATCAGCGGTTCCCAACCCATGGGCCGCAGCAGTCTGGTACTGGACCGTGAACCGTATAAATATATAATATTTAATATTATATATATATATTTTTTTAAAATAATATTATTACATATTTTTAGTATATACCTAATAATATTTCTGGTTATAATATTTACCAATATTATGCACACTCTGTAGTGTCAAATTAGTTTATAATTAACACTTAATATAAGAATAAACTGACTGTTGAAAGTGATTTAATTCTAAAAATATCCAGTTTTCATCCCGATCTTGACTATCTCATGAAGGACACTTAATGTCAAAAATCTCATTAAATTGATTAAATTGTGATGAAGTTTAACAAAGTGTTTTTCATGATGAGCAATTGATTTTTAAATTCTTTTTAGTTCTAACAACTAACGTTTGTATATACATATATATATATTTATTCATTCGTATATAGGTGAGCTATTTGTGGGCCTCAAAGAATTTTTTACAAAATCGGTGGTCCCCATAACTAAAAAGGTTGGGAACCGCTGGCTCAAATTTTAAACACTATCAATTGCAAGTAGGTACCAAACAGTACCAATTTTCTCTCACCCGAAGCCACACTGCCAATTTATGGACTTTCACAACTCCCTCTCCCCCCCCCCCCCATAATTTATATGCTCATGCTGTAGGTACTGTATTTTTAGTATAGTTTTACTTTTCGGATTGTTAGGTATGAACCCGATTTTTCGGTCTCGCCGCAGCAGCGTAACGCTGGTCACGAAATTGGCGGTTTTTGTTTTTGCCGAATCGAAAGATACATTTTCGCGGTAAGTACATCTCGAACTGCTTCGCCCGTGGTCTGACCGCAGATCTCGTAAAGTCGTTTTACAATACACCCCCGCCCGTAACAAGGGTCGTTACACTGCAAGTCAAAGCGCACACACACAACTGCAATAATAATAATAATAACGGTATTGAATAACGAGGGTCCACCCTCGGCGGGGGGGGAGGGCAACTGCCTACAACGATGGCGACGTGTGCGATGTGTGGAACTGCTGCCGGACAGTGGTCATCGTAAACCTCGACGAGACAAATCGCGTTAAACACAGCCGGCGGTGAAAATGACTTATCCGCGGTGCACACAACAAGTGTGTACTTAAACATCATCACCAACACACATATATATATATATATATATATATATACACACAATCTACGAGCGATGTATATACGCTAACCGCTGCGGTCAGTCTCCGCTTTTGTGTGTCCCTCTGCAGGCCGTGTCCCCGCGGACCGTTATTTATATTATATCTTATTGTATTTACCGTCTATTATGTTATATTACATTACATTGTCCGCGTTATACGCCCGCCAGGAGGACACTTATTCGAGTCGAAATCGAATTCTGTCGCAGTTGTTAGTTTCAATTATTATTTGTCGTCAATGTGGTTTTTCGTCGGCTATATATGCAGCGCACTACGTATTGTCACATGTAATATATGATACACACACCCTCCTCGTCAGCACCATAATTATAGCGCCCTGCGGAAATAATTGACGACAGTCTCGAACTTGCGCGTTAAATCGACGACGACGATAATGACGCGTATAGGAGTTGTTGTCCGGCAAATGTGCACAGTGTCCCCAGCCACGACCGGTTAGGTTAACATAAACGATCTGCGAAAAGTTATTTTTTAGAGTGCTGATCGTTAATTATAAATAATCATTGACCTCGTTTCACGTCGATCGCCATTTTTACATTATTCTTGTCGCGTGCATAGTTTTTGTCCACTTGAATTCAACGACGGGTGAAGGAATGTGCGCCTCCTACTGCAAATAAGAAGAATTAATATAAAATCGATAAACGGTTCCGATCTATCAAACGCTGTACGACTATATGCAGATAAAAGATAAGTCTTACACTCTTACCGCACATCGAACTTCAAGAAAGCTGTACGTTTCGCTTTGAACGATTCAAATTCACGGAAACCTCGTCGAGGACCACGGATAATATATACATAGATAGAACATATCTATACCTAATGTACACGGTATACTGTGAGCGAAGAGTCTTCTAATTACCTTAATGGTTATTTTTGGTTATAGATACTGGTTATACGTCAAAGACAATTTTTTATCATTCCGATATCGTCAAATTGTTTAATTAAATAATTAATTTCAATACAGTTTTTTGTTGCTATTATTATTAGTAAAGTTATTATTAAAAAATGACAACTAAAATGGTATGTAAATGTTTGTACTGCGGTTACTTATCATATGGTTTGTTTTGATACCACACCTTAGAAAAAATTCTGTAGCGGAAAACGTTGATAACGGAGAAATTCGGACGGTCTATTTGCTAAACGAAGCTGCAACATTGCAAAACGCCGTGATCCAGCGTTTGGCCTGTTTAGCTCTAGTAACTAGAACGGTGGTCCAATTTGTTTATACTTTTACCACTATCGCTATCACTATATTCACTATTCATATTTATTATGACTTACCACGATTAACTTTGTATATCTTACACCACGGTTAAACAACATATACCACACCAAACCAAGTGCTCACGAATCTCTACCTTCTCAACGTTTCAGACGTTGGCGTTCGTGCTGCAAAACATTTTCAGCTACAGGATTTCTTCTTCATTATATGTGACCACTTTGGTGACTAGTATGCTCATTGATCACACTCGAGTACATGGTATGTCACTTCCATATATAATATATATATATATATATATATATATTATGTATGCTGTGAACACGGTTTTCCTAGTGTCGCTAGAACACTGTGACCCCCCATTATAATACTATGAAACTATAAAAGCTCTGATCCGATAGCCATATTTTAACCTTGACGAATATCGCGTCAACACCCGAATGGCAGCCCTACACAAGTCACAGAAGCGTCACAAGGTAAAATGATCATCGTGTTATAGGACGATGTTATATTTTTCTCAATGCTGCAGCACATTTTAAAAGTTGTTCTTATTATACACATCCTTATTCTATTTTAGTATTATACAATCATCGTTATTATTGGATGAACAACACAGTTATATATTATACTGTAACGGATCATGCCATCACGGATGTGTGACACCATTATAAGACATAAACATAAATTATAGGTAATAAGAAATAATGCCCACTATAGACATAATATTATGGTGATCATCCGTGGACACATATTCATAATATTATGTAGTATATAATACTTACGTTAACACTCTATTTTAATTTATAAGATAGATACACATCGTCATAGCATGTCAAGCTCAATAGTTCCTCATTCATATGTTTCAAACTGACCGCGGCCGACTATGTGTGGCGTGTACCTATGTTATTTCGTCGCCATTTATGCATATAGGTACCTATCATCGTTATAATATTATATGAGTTTTGAACAACAAGAAAAATTGTTAATTATTTCGCTGTGACAATGTACACCGCGTATAGGGTCATCGATATATTATTATTTTACAATATTCTGGAATCGGATGAATTCAGCCGAGCGTGGTACAGATTAAACGCATGTACTCGTTATAATATAGACATTTTTGATTGGCATATTATATTACATCAACGTCCGCCGTGTGCATGTGTGTAGCGAGGGTTTCGAATGTCAATTTGTTTTGCCTGTTTGTATTTCACACTATACTTCAAACCGTATATTATGATCTAATATGTTTGTACTCGTGTGGGTACTCATTACTTTTCAAAGGCGATACAACTTCGCCGTCAAATCTCACCCCGGCCGCTACGCAAAACATCAAATAAAGACGCGGAGCGGAAGTGACGCGAGCGTATATACCGTATACCGTGTACCATAATATGTACGTGCGTACGGTTTATCGTGAGTCATTTCACTGTCAAAGAGCATTTATTTTTTTTAATAATGAAATAAATGTATCCTTCCGACCATAATCAAGTCTTATTCTAATTCCCCTTTTTCGATACTTCTGTACATACAAGTATATACATATATATATACACAATATACAATATACACACACGAGAATAACACAATATATAAACCCAATAGCGAACTATGTATATATGTACATATACCCATAGAGTGTCGGACCGATATATATTGTTTTCCGATTCTTTTGTGCCTCGAACTAAACAAACACCACGAACCTATTTAGAGGATATATATATATATAGGTTTTTTTCTCCTGTCGAAATCGCTTCGTCGGACCCTTTTGATCCCTTTGTCCCTTAAAAAAGCAATAGTAAAAATTAGGGTTCGGCGGGAGAACATAAAAGAGAATATATATACAAGGGAGAGAGATATATCCGTTTTAAATAAACTTTTTGCGTGCTTAATGATACATAGAGGTGTAAACAATTGCTCGGTCCATTACGCGCCGCTAAATGCACTGAAAAAAAAATACGCAGCACCCTCGTCAGAGGAGAACGAAGTATTTAAATGTTTTACGAATATAATATACGTTGTCGTACGAGGCCGTAATGCTACAAAAGTATATATTATCAGCAAACGACTTTTTATTAACCTTTTCATCATGCGAGTGATCTGCAAACCTGCTCAGCAGTCGGTAGTGACGGTTCGTAAACCATCGCGGGGCTGTAATATACCTATGAAAACGGTTTGAATAGAATATTATTATAATAATATTATCTTTGAACTGTACTCGCGCGTATATTTGTTGTAACTAATACATCTGAGTTTTGAATAAGTAGATGTATAACTGTATCAAATACATTTTGGGTGACTTGAGTTTCGTCTTAAATAAGTCGTTGTTGTACATGTATTTGATGTTTACCTACAAAGCAATACTATATATTATTATGCTTAAATAATAACATAATCAAATTATTGCAATAAAACTGCAGCTATTTGATATTAATCTTAAGATTACATCGTTTTGTTGTAAATTAATAAATTAGAAAATTATAATATATTTTACCCCATGTTATATGAAAATTCAATGTCAGAACAATAGTCAACTTCATCATCTCTTTAAAATTAATAAATAAATTACAAAAATGTATTATTGTATACGATCTATAATCTGTTATTGTATATTACATAGGTATTGTAAATATTTTTTGTGAAACTCTATGGCCATTGCGCCGAGGGTTAAATTCAATTTAAAAAATCTCAGAGCCTAGCAAAGTTTTATTTTTTGAAATAAACTTTCTTTCTTTATTTGAATAAAACTTAGATTTACTTTGAAATCATCGAATGATAAAATACTGTTATCATCTTTTATAATAATATGTTTAATCTTTTTGTTGTATGATCGGGGCATTGAAGAAGTTAAAAATGCATGTGATCAATGTAGTAGTCAATTAAAGTGTTGAATGAACAAAAAGCAATTTTAAAAAATATTGGAATTCTTTAGAAAAAAGTATCAAGTTTTTCTCAACCAAAGTTAAGTATAGTTCATAGAAATTCTTAAAATAAAAAATTGTGAAAATTACAAAAACTATATGACAACAAAAAATTGTTAGTTTTAACAATTCATTTAGTTAAAATTAACATTTTCATGGTTATATTAACGAAAAATGCTTGTCAATTATCACAATATTGGTCGTTAAAATGACTAAACATGGATTTGTTAAGTTATTAAAGATTAATGAATATTATAATTTTAAAGTTACATAACAAAAACTTAATCTAACCATCCATTTAAATATATTTAAAATAATTTAAGGATTTTTCAATTCAATTATAGCATATGGATAACAATGCATGTACATTGTACATAAAGGTGTTATAACTATTCTTAGTGTAGACCTTCAACATTTAGTACAAAACCCAATAATGTTGTTATTTAATATACAAATTACGGTTAATTTGACATTTACCTATTTAACAATTGATTTAATCTGGGGGCGTCCTCTTGAGAAAACAATTTCTTGTCTGAAGACAATTAATATTATGTATACCTCAACTCAGACATTTTCTTGTATATTACACTCTTTTGCAAGATTAATAAATATGTATTTGAGCAGTTTAAGCTGTAACATGAGTAATAATAAAAAAACTTATGGTGCAAAATAAATTTAACATTTGATGTGTACAATATTTAAGACTGTTTTAAGTAAATTATAAAACCCCGAAGTTTAAAAATCAATAATATTATATTATATAGGTACTCATAAGAATTTGGGATTGCCGATACCTGATAGTAATATCAATATGTATACTGTATACGTTAAAAATAGTAAAATATTAAAATATGACACTGTACTCAAACATACATATGCCCACATTGATACTGCAATGATAATTAAAACCAAATAAATAATATTATAGTATTATAATAATAAGATAATTGCATAGGTATTTAGAAGTCTATATCTAATATAATTATTAACCAATAATGCGTATAACAATATGAGACAATTAGTATGTAGTATGTACATAATACATAATATATTGAGTACCATGTTATTTTGAAACTTCAATGAACAACATAATTATTGTATAATTTTATATATTCTAGAAATCTAGACAAACGTTGTAAAAAATGTAATAGATGTTTTGATGTTGACTGATTTCTCCATAAAAACAAACAATAGTTGAACAAATTAAATTGGTTCGTGATTCCATGCAATTTTCGCAAAAATAGGGCACCTCATTCATATTTATTATAGTGCCATCACATATATATACAGAGTTAGTTATACAGTCAAATATCATTAATACAAAATAGGGCACAGCCCACAGGATCGAAAAAAAATTCTGTTTTAATTAAGCACTATATTATAGCAGTCTACAAAATATATACATATTTAAATAAATAAAAACGTTAAATTAAGTAAATAACATGTAAATTCAAAATAGTATAATATTATAATTATGCAGTAAGTACTAACAATAGCTATTTTACAATTTAATTTCCAAATATCTTACGAGCTTTTAGTTCGGTACTATTAAAATCGTATTTTTAAACATTAAAAATGTTTCATTTAAAGGCCATTTTTGTAAACTCGATTTTCGATAGTTATTTTTAAATAACATCGTAATTTAAGTGTGTACATATACTATAAACAGTTAAATATAGAAATAACACATTTTATTATACCATAAAATAAATTAATAAAATAATAATATAATTATTATTATTGGTATATTAATATTTAAATCGCGGGTACGATTATAATGCACCTACTTCATGTATATTTGCAGGCATGTCGATAGGGGGGGAGGAAAGGTAGGATTCCTCCCGGGCCCTGACGTTTTAAGGGGCCCGAAAAACAGGGAAAGTAATTAATTATTTAATTCGAACAATTTTTTTTTTGCTTATCTAAAAACTTTAGCTGGTGGCATGTTAACCAAATGATAAAATAATATAAAATATGTGTATATATATTTAGTTTTCACTAAAAAGTAATAATTGGTGTAAAATTATTAATTGTTATCGTGTCATTCACGTCAATACTCTATAAATGCTGTATTTACGGTTTTACCCAGCAAACTGACAACTGTACACGAACTAACCTAACGAAGTTACAACAATATTATTGAGACATTGCGATTTACGATAACATTATAACAACCAATATTAAGTATCGGATAGATAAGTGTATAATACACTGTATATCATATTATTATATCACAGACATCATATGGTTGTTGGTGCGTTTATGATGTTTTTGATAAATTGATATACAAACTAAACAATATATTATTAATTAGTTACATTGTTACATAGTATTTATGACCAGGTCTAGGATTCGTATGCAATTAAAAATTGAAAAATATGCATTTTATTTACCAAAATAGGTAGGTATGTTGATTTTTTCCCCGTTATTATTTTTTTGTACAGAAATTCTTGTCCAACAATTTCAACTAGCTACTTTTTTAATTCGATAAGTTTGTTGACATATCGAAGTTATTCAATTTTTGCACTAATTTAAAATACAGCTGAACATAATTTTTTCCGCATAATTGTTTCAATTTTCGTTACGTTCTTTTTTTGTTTTTTTGAAATTACTCTTAGAAAAATATTTTTAATATTTTAAATTTTTTATTCATTACTTGAAATTACCTTTTATTTTAATATTTTACTATAGAAATGTCTTAGTGTATTACCCATATAAATCTGGCTGTCAAAAGCGTAAAGAGCGTGTAGAACGGGAAGAAAAATTTTTAAAATCTCAAAAAGGACAATCAACTCTAACTGCTTTCAAATTTTGTAAAATTATTTAAAAAGCAATTTAATTAAAAACCCTGGTAATATTGTTTACAAATTTGTGCTTTTACTTTGTTATTTAAAATAAAAAAGGTATAAATAATATAGGTAATATTGTTTACAAATTTGTGCTTTTACTGTGTTATTTAAAATAGAAAAGGTATAAATATTTGAAATTTATTTGGTCTTGGTAGGGTGTTTGTAGCTCCTGGAACCACCACTAATAAGGGCCCTTAAACATTTTCCTCCCTGGCCTGAACTTTTCTCTCTACGGCCCTGTATATTTGTGTATGACAATGGACAAGATTCAATGAGACAAATCTGTCTTATGCCAAATAAAATATATTATGAGTTAAAATGTTACTTATAAATATTATATGTACTCAAATAAGCGATTAATTTTTTTTTATTTTAAATGTATAGTAAAAATGTGTGAAAATGATTTATTCTTCTATAAAAATTTAAAAAATGGTATTTATACTATTTAAAGTGGTTGTCAGTTTTTTTCAAGGTTTTTCTTTAATGGCTGTAAAATAAAACAAATTTTCCTTTACTCACTATTTTTACTGATTATTCTCTAAGTTTTTCTACCTTGAAAATTGCATTGAATAATTAAAGACTTTTTGATATTTTCGAACTCGAATGAACGTTGATTGAAAGAAAGTACATTTTTGCACATTGAGAACGAACGTTCTACGTCAACTGATGTTATTGGACCGTTTTTAAAATATGTAAGATCATTTAAATTCAAATCTTCAGGTAAACCATATGAGTCTTCTTTTTTCCATTTAATATATCTGATATTTTGAAAACTGCATGATAGCCTTTATTTTTTGCTAAAGCAGACTCAATCTTAATTTTTATTATTTTCCACACTTCGTGTACACGATACCTCAAGACACGAAAGGCGAGACTGACATGCAGAGTGCGGACGGTATAGCTAGCAGATTGAAATATCTTATCTTTGTTTGGTGTTAGTCGATAATAATTTATTTCGATAATGCACGGAAATATTCTATCAATAAAATTCTTATACAATTTTATTTTTAAATGAAAAACAGAAACGTCCATATTATTCGTAATATTTTGAGAACTATTCTACGTCGTACTTAATATAAAATGGTATATGCATAAAAAATGCATGTTTTCATAAAAATTACAATATATTCGAAAATATGTTTTTATCATATTTTGTTTTTTGTGTTTTTAAATTCGCTACAACTTGACACAAATATTTTTATCTTACTTGGCAATTCTTTGGACTATTCAATAAAAATATGTAAATTCAATAAGTCCCGAGCCCTAATTATAACATTATATTCCCAATTGTTCACGGCCAAATGAAAACTCTATCCGTTTTCGCATTATATGGCTTCCATTGTGCGACATTTTTATTGTTTATATGTTTTATCTAAAATATAGTAAAACGTAAATGATTCCATCTGAAGTGTAGGTCTCAGATTTCCTGCTTCATTCCGTCCAGTTTGACGAGAATTGATATTTGCGGGGAATTAGGTGCGTGTACAGTAACAATATCACAATATATACATACTATGGTGTAATATACACGGTCATACGTGTTTGGATACAAAACGAAATTGGTGGATCATGACGTGTGTACCTACATATACTTAGGGACCAAGAGCGTTTCAAATCTGGTTCGCCGTCTAATACAAAAGGGACAAAGGTTTAACAATTTTTTTTTTATTTAACACGTCCAAGATAAAATAAAATAATAAAATAATAACGAAAATAACCAAAGACACTCGTTACCATAATATTATAAACCAAAACGGTTGTACCTAAGTATTCTATATTCTTCTCTCGGTTAAGGTGGTTCTTTATTTAGTTTTATTCTAAAACCGTTATGGGGCTTTTTCAAATAGTTCAGGGCTAGAGCCCCCAGCTAAATGCGTGCATCCCTCGTATACTCGGACGTAGGTATACGACTGCTGCCGGTTATATCCGGGGTTTCTGTCCCGAAAACTTCTCGCCCCCCCCCCCCCCCCCCGCACGCATTATGTCATACACTACGCGTAATAAACAATAATAATAATAATAATAAATACGACCGCGGCCGATCCCCTCTATATGGACGTATATGACATTATACTATTATATTATATTGCGGACGGTGGCACGGATACAATAATGGTACATATAGCCGATGCTAATCACTGCAGCAGCACCCTTGGTTGTTCGGGTCCAGAGTCAATCAGAACAAACAATAATAATAATAATAGTAATAATAACAGTTATGTAACAGAAAATAAAACGTACGCGCCGCGGAGGCGAGACCTTATGTGCGGTTTTTCGGTTACAATGACGGCGGCGGCGGCGGCGGCGGCAGATGTCGCGTAGCAGCAGCGTGTGCGCGCGCGAAAAACCCTGCGGGGACGCCGCGCCCGGTTTACGCCCACGCGTATACAATAAATGGAAAAACTCCCTCCCCGAGGTGGTTCCCGAGACTCGCAATCGTCGTCGTCCGGTCATCGTCGTCGACGTAGCGATTGATGTCGTGTTGTGGTGTGTATATATATATATATATATGCTCAAGGGGTGTAATAATATTACAGTTATTACACCCGAGATTTACCACGATCACGACGCTATTTCTGACGATTTATTCGATATTGTTACGAAGTCGAAGATGAAATCGGAGGGGGGGGAGTGGTATTTAGAATATTCAGACCGTTGATCGGTGCCTAACTCGTGAGTCGCCAATGCCTCGCCATTGAAGTTATACCTATGGCCCCAAATTCAAAGTTCAAACAAAATATTTATACATAAGAGGAAAGTCCTGAGTTATGTTCATGTTGTACTTTCGTCGTACCACACCGTGTATAGGTGCATACCAAAAGAGTATCGTCCGAAATTCGTAATTTTAAAGAATGGCTCACAAAAATTGAATATTTGCCCACCCCCTCCCTAAGCACCGTGGTTTCCTAGTGTTGTAGCCCGTGTCCTCCACTGTAGTGGATCTCTGAAGTGTTGACATAGCAGATACTGAAAGGTGTTTTGTACTTTTTGTATCTCCTAAACTAAACACCGGAAGGTTAGATTAAAATGCAAATCTTTTCGGATGTTCTGTTGTCATGTGTCGGTAGTCTACGAGTTTTCTTTTTCGGACGATGTGTGTGGATCGAAAATTACCGAAAAGTATAGTTGTACTCCGGAGAAGTGATTTTTCGAATGTTTGTCAAAAGTTTCAGAGAAAATCCAACAAAATAACTTAGAATAATTATACATAATATAAGAGACGAACAAATTGTATATACATTGTATTAATATCTACCATTTTACTGCAAACTAATTAAAATAAAAAACAACTTTAACAAACTACAGAGATCTGCTCAGAATCAGTATTTTTGTTCACGTTTCACAATTTTTTTTTTTCAAAGACGCTTTCCCCAAAATGGCATTAAGTTTTTATAGAGTACACAATTATTCGCAAATATATATATATATATACCTACTATAGCCTACTATATTTATTATAGCTATAATATATTGAATCACCATTTACCACACACAAATAACAAGTCCTGAGATTGGTTTAAAAAAATTCAACCACGGTCAGGTTACTACTAATAAATTGTATCTACTGCTGCAGGCTTGACGGTTTTAGTATATTTATAGGTACAAATCGCAGACTGTAATACATATTTTTTTACGTTCAATAATAGGTAAGTTAATATTCTGTACAACGCTCGTCAATAATAATAATTGTCAAGTTTAATAGGCTATGAAAAATCGTAAAATTAAAAACAAATAAAAACACAATAATACTATTTAAAGCGGCATAATAATAATAATAATAGGCATACCTGCTGCAGATGGTGAATTTTCGACAATTCTTTATTATTATTTTTTTGTTCACAATTTCAATCGGTATCAATAATTTCGATATTGCTGTAACTTACAAGTTGAGAATAGAAGCTTTGAGTGCCGCCGAGGCCTACTTGCTATATTATTATTATATCGGTAAATACACCAAAAAATCTTAAATTACTTTAGTCGCCTTAAACATTCCATGTATTTGATTATCCACAGCTACTATCGCCTATTTGTTAATTGGAGTCAAATAGATGGATTATTAATCTTAAATTTAGCCGGTACTTACTATTAGTCTAGATGGTAGTATTGATATTTGGGACTCGGTTTACGAGGCATATCAAAATCACTCGGGTTCAATCTATGTATACCGGTTAATAAAATTAACTTTATAATTTGAAACTCGATTCATCAATAGAGCCTATATAGACTATAGATTCGAGTCGATACTCTATTGGTAAACGCCCTTGTAAAATATATTATTATATTATTAAACAAGACTTGAATTACGTATCTAAATTATTTTGTTGAGAAAATGGAAATCGTCATCAAGCATACATATTATATTTATAATAAATCAATTTCAATAGATAATAGATATAACTGTATTAATATAGGTGCTGCAGTTCCCTCGAATGTATAGTTATTGTATTTTGTTGTGAACCACTGCACTTTTACTGCAATATCGCGGCGTCATCCAATTCATTACAGTGTGTTATACTATATTGGCGTACGCGCATTAGCGGCCATTTCTAATCAAGTTTTTATGTGCTTCCATTTTTAACCGTATCCACCCGCCGCGGCGTTTTATAGTATATAGTTCCGTATGACAGTTTGCAATTTTTTTTCGTGGCTCTAAATCCGCGTAAACCCTAATCCTTCCAGATGTGATATTATTATGTTGCGAACCCTCCGTTTGTCGTTAATCCAATAACAAATAAATAGTATATACTTTTTTTTTTGCCGAGGGACTAGAATATTTGGACGGTTTCTGCAGTATAGCTGTTAATTTAAATTGCGGTGTGAAACATTTATTGCATTAACGTGTGCACAACATATATTATTATGTATAGGCTGCACCTCGAAAGCGATTATGAGTAAGTACGTACATCGTATTACGCATATAAAAAAAGTATAGCATAATGGTCTAACAATATTAAATATTTAAAATATGTAGGTATATGTACATGGAGTGATCTATACTTAACGTAAGACACTATCGTTATTTCAGAAAATACCTACTAAAGTTCTTGAAATAATTTAATTTACATAATTTTATGTTATCGTTAGAATAAACAACATTTTTTATTCCTAGGTAGGTATAATCTTTTTTGAAGTTTTTACTCCTCTGAATGACAACATACCGTGCATTTTAAATTTCATACTTCGAAGCCGAATATTATTTAGAATATTTCTATATATAAAAATCAAATTTCGAACAAGAAATGTATTGGTAAGCTATACGATTTATATAAACTACTTATAACTTAAACGCATTCAAGGAAGTATAATTCATAAGTCATAAAATTGTCCAAAATTCAATTTTTATGCATCGATGTAATTCAAAAAATATTCTGTTTTGTAGGATAAAGAAATGAAAATACGCGTTTTCACTAAAAAAAAGTAGACAATTTTTTAAATGGTGAAGATAAAAATACACAGTAAAAATATAACTTTTTGAAGAATGTCGTATTTGACCGAATTAAAATTATTGTAAAAAAATTATTTTTTTTTTCAAAAATGTTGCAGTGTTTCCATTGTTAGTTCTTATATTATATATTATTCTTAATTACATTGGTATATCAATTTATTTTAGTATACACGCAATGCTCTCGCCTCTCATTTCACACCACATTTTTCTCGTAGTTCAATCGTGTTCTAACACGACTCGAGTTTTTAAGGACATTTTTTGTTAGCGGATATTAAAGGATATCCTTTAATATAATGTACATCTAAACGCGTGCTGTACACGAGTCTATAATATATACATATACAGCAGCATACATAATATACTCGTATTCCCAATAACCTAAAGTAGCACCGATTCGAAGAAAATTCTAAAAGCATGTGTACCCAAGTGTCTCGGAGCGAGTGTAAAATATACTTAATATATAATAAGGTTGAATAATACAAAAATAAAGTGTAACCTCGAATATAAACAGTTTGGAAAGAGGTCTGTATTTGAATATTTCCAATAAAATATCCATTTGGCTGTCCCGTTCGAGTGACACTTGAGAAGCTTTTAGCAAAAATTGCTACGGGATTCCTTTTCAACAGACTAAAAAAAAAAGAAGCATTTTCTACTATAATGGATTATCTAGCATGAGGATTTTTAAATCACGACCGCAGACTACATCGTTATAACTCACAACTATCAATATCACATTACCAATATCAATATAGTCACCTACACCTATTATTATGTTGTTTTAATTAAGTAGTTATATATTTTGGTAGTTGGTGCATAATATTGTACCAATTAATTTTATTTTTAATAAAATTACTTATTATAATATACCGTAGAATAACTTTGTAATGTTGACTCAAAAAATTATCTCAAAGACGATAGTGTACCGAGAGAAAACGGAAATCGGTATTATATTATAACGATATGTTTGCAATATTTTACTTCATCATTTTTTTAAGTATTTTTTTTTATTAAATTAATGACATTATTTAGTATACTTAATATTATTTATAAATGCTTTGATAAAATCCTCATAAATAACGACGAATAATTGGTGTTTGATGTTGCATTGAAAGTTTCAACTTTTAAAGTATAGATGTATATTACTCGAATTTTCAATAAAATCAATAAATTGTATTCGGTTGGTGACAGATGTGACGTGAATGTTAAAATCCGAAATAGGTACATCGATTTGTTGTGACCATAATATTATTATGCATAAATCTTTATTGATATTTTTAGATAACATTCGATTATTAGGTTAATACATTGGGTGAAACAAATAAGTGTAATTAGGTACTCCTCGTTTGCATTTAATGTTATTAAGAAGAACACATTAGGGTTTTAATTTTTATTTGTTCTCGCGACTCTTTTAACGTCATTATACGGGTTTAAACCTCTGCCGCCGAGCTAAAATTGCTCGCGAGATTAAGTTATGGCTTATACAAAAAGTGTGTTTGTCTCCGTTGTAATATATCGTATAACGCGTGAGTCCCGAGGTAAGCCTGAATGTGAAAGTGTATAAAATAATTTCCAAGAGCTCTCTTGCCTCTTGAATATAATGTGATTATATGATTTAACCATAAATCTAGCACGATGCGAGAAGAAAAAAAAAATCACGCAAAGAATAAAATATTACTACCATTTCTCGTACATTATATAGTGAAATAGTTTAGGTAATTGAAAAATACTAATGACTAACAAACTAAGTACCTATACACTTATAAGTCGCCTCTATATAAATTAATATACATTAATTCAAATTTAAAAATAAATAATTATAACGTATAGTAATGTAGGATATTTAAATTTTGTTAGTAAATAATAATTATAATTACATATCAAATATTATAGATAAGTATTACAAATAGTTATGATAGTATGGATATATTATAATATTGTTATAATGTTGAAACTAAAAAGTGACTTTTATGTTTAATTCATATTTTTTTAATCAAAATAAGTGATCGAAGACATGTGTTTTTTACTTTGTATGTTTCTGTAATTGCCCGAATATTAAAAAATGTTGTGTTTTGTCTATATACTATTATTTATTGTTTTTTAATTAAAAAACGCAAACAATTAACAAGATTAATTTCAAGTATTTAAACTATTAAACTATTCATAGTTCGATAACAAAATAATCTACACCTAATTTTATGAGTATTAGTGTACAATAATATTTTAATATTATATAATATTAGTATAATAATTATACTATATGTTATAAATGTTAGGTTCGTCCTTTTCAAAAAAACGTTTCGCTAAATGGTTCAACATATAGAATGTCTAAATACATATTTTATTTTACCAAACAATTTCCAAATTATTATTCCGCTTTGTATTATCCGTATTTACGTGTGTAATGTGTATAAATTATGATATACAAGTACTTATACTGCGCACGCGCGAGTTTATGTGACATATTTCCCGAAAACTTTTGTCCGTTAACAACCAATATATTATTTTGTGCGGGTGACTTTGTCAAAAAGGAAACGGTTACTTACCTATCGTATATACTGTTTAATACAGACCTGCGAAAGAGATGGGTTGCCAATAAAATGCAAATTGACGATAAATATACATAAATTTTACTTTACATATAAACACTATTTAAATTTCTCGGAGATAAAGTATTACATCGAGTTTTTTTTTATTCTCTCTTTCTTTGCCATCCCCCGGGCCCGCCGCCGTTCGCCTTCAGTGTCAAATACCACATGAACTCCTTTTGCTCCTCGTGCGATGTTTATATACTATTCCTTTTGAGTTGACGGTTGAAAAACTCGAGTATTCCGTCCTCACAGCTTGTTATTATGGTTTTACTTTTTATTTATCATCATTTTTTACCCTCTCGAAGTACACCAAACCTGTGCCACGCAACAGCCAGAAAGATATAATGTGTGACTGATATATTTTTGATACCGTCAACTGTACTATATATCTACGCTTTGAGCGATATGCTTTACAGTTGATTAAAAAAATTGTAAAATTACCTACCTCTCGGCTCTCACTCTGTTTTCACTCTTCTTAATGGACATATCTATACTGTATTCTCGTCCTCGGTGGTGCGCCTAGGAATTTTCGATAGGGATGGGGTATGTTAAAGCTAAAAACACATTTTAACAAATAATTGCGATAGTAATAACTAAGACAAAAATAAGGGTATTATCCTAAGGGCTTATAAGAGGGGGGATATAACCCCTTATCTTCCCTCCTGGGCACGCAACTGTATGGAAATATTAATATTTGTTTCTATTTTTGAGCACCTTACTGGACTGCAGTTGCTGTTTGCAGTATGCCAATAACAGCAGTTGTCAATAATTGTCATAGGCACAATACGACTTTATATATGGCAACTATGGAGTGATGATTTTTTCGTGGACGAGAGCATTATAGCACCGAAGGGATGATATTATATATTTAATATCTAGGTCATCTAGGCCCATGTTTAGACTACTGCGCCTATTTGTTCTCCTTTTTAACCATTGAATATGTCATAATATACCATAAATGTTTTTTTATAATTTTAATAATCTAGTAATTTATTGGGCGCCCATTTGAAAAATGTTTAACTTTAACTCTAGCTAGAGCCGAATACAAATAATCTTCAAAACTGTTTTAAGGCCCCAGTATTATTCTTGCTACAATTTGCTTCTGGGGATAAAAATAAAATTTCGATAAACATTTATTTGATATATTTTCTAATGACGAACTCGCACTACAACATATATTTGAATGAGCTTGTATATGCCTACGTGTTTAGTGCTTACTGCTTACATAAATACGTCTCAACCTCGTACCCATATAATATACGACTTCCTATTAATATCACCGTCGTTGCAGCAGGCTTGCAGTGGTGGTAAATGGGACCAGATTTTTTTTTCTTAGCTGGTCGCACTTTTTACTATTACTATTATTATTATTATTTAATCACATTACCGGGGAACTGCCGGTTTTTATTCGTGGGCAATAAATCGGCGGACCGGAAGAATCGCGCAAACCGATGGCGTTACGGGTTAGCGGGATGGCAGGTGGGCAGAGGGGGTGGGCTTTTAATCGGATTAACACATCTTTCACCAGTGTACGGGATTAGCTAAAAAGGGATCGCAACCCCCCTTATCCCCCTTACGCCAACCTCCGGTCGTTAGTGGGACGGGGATGAAGGAGTGAGCAGCCCATGATGTTGATGCATTGGCCGTGACCACATGTTCGGTTTTTAACGCGATTGCCTATCCACCGAAACGCAATCTCTTATCACTCGTCGTGCCACAATTGTTGTTTCCGGAAAATTAAACTCGTGGCCGATCGCGAATGCGCATAAATTTACCAGACAAAGTGCATCTATATAAGTATTAAAGTATATAATGTGTATATATGTGTATATGTACTCGTATTAAGTTTGATCAACTAGGTACTCGAAACGCAATAAGACGGAATGAAATGGATTTTATGTGGTTTTTGCGTCCTGTGTTTTACCGGATGTGCAGTATTTTTCCGGTTTCCCCAGACTTCGTCAAACGTAGGTATTATATACATAATATAAATATAGGTAATTAAGCATAGCTCTTAAACTAAGTAGTTGCACAAAATAGACAGATTTAAACTTAAAAATAATTCTAAATGCAATATAGTGTCATATGATATAAATTTGAGTTTAATATTAAATTATTATATTTTTTTATCAAACAAATGCATTTAACTATAAACATTTCAACGGATAACATGATCCAATAATTACAATACGTTTCATAGTATCTATAACAATTTAAACAATATAACATTTAAATACAAAGAATTATATTAATTATAATTTATGTTTATTTCTAAATGCACATGTATAGTTTAATACCTGTCCAAATAAATTTCTAAACAATTTTAACGAATCACATGATCCAATAATTACAATATGTTTAACCATACACAATTTAGACAATAGGTAGGTACCTCTATTTAACATTTTAAATAAACAAAAAAATATATAGTTGGATGTTTTGGACAATAAATGTGACCTAAAAGTAAATTACGTGTAGGTAGGTACTTAAAGTGCTCTTTAGCTGCACACTATAGTTCTAAATAGTGTTAACCAAATCTAACTGTATATTACACCCCGTATGAAATGCGTATGCATATACTCTATAGTGTTGTATAGTATACAACATACTTTATTATACTTACGAGGTTAGGTTAGGAAATACTTTGGGAGGCTTTGAGAGTTTTTAGTAGACAAAGCCCTTCACTCCCTCTCAATTTACACCTATGCGTATTGTATAGTCAAAATGCACATTAAACCGTTTGCGATGGCATGCCACACACACACTGCAGTACACTGATGTACATACACTGTAAGTAGCATACTCATACGCCGAACACTATTTTTGTCCGGGGGTCGTCTGACTGACCCCTTTTTCTTCACCGAACCTCCCCGACGTGCTGGGATGCTCACCCGCCACCGCCTCCGTCATACTGCATCGCTCTGCGGGAGAGACGGTCTCCTAGGCGGTAAACGAAAGATTAACACGGATACCAATGTTATATTATATTATTATTACAATACCATCACGCATACGGGTTTGTGTGGCAGCCGCGTCAATAACATAACACAATATTCAAATATATCATTAAACAATAATATTATGTACCTACACACAAGAGACCGTGGTTGGTGCGTATATTATTGTCGTTTCTTATAACGCTTACACTCAGTGAATGCGCGCGAGGTTATTGTATGCGCAATTTGTCGTCGTGTCGGAGATATCCAACGCGTGATAAGGAATACCCACATAATATGCGTTATACACACCACTCACCTATAGGCTACCTGTACGATTATAATGGGCCGCCGCCGGTTCGGGTGGCTTTTCTTTTTTTACCGTCGTTATTATTATTATTGTTATTACAACAGCGCTCGCTACCGCCCACCAATAATATACTCACACACGCTCGCGCGCGGATACACGGCGCACAACACGAACGGATGACAAGGGTTTTCATTTGAATAATATAAGCTGCGACACGTTTGGTTTTTATTTTTTTATTTTTTTTTTATTCGAGCATTGTTGTTTTCGTCGTGTGCATTTATAAATGCTGTGTGTGTTCTGACCTTTGGTTGCGGTCGTATTCAAATTTTTCGTGGTCCTTTTGTACACACACACACACACACACACACACACAAACTCGCGTAAACACAACACAGTAACGCACGTTTATATATAGGTGTATAGAACACACACACACGCATAACAATACCTACATGTGTGTTCGAAAACAAACGCAACCGATTCGTATTGTGTTTCAGAGTTTGTATAGGTATACCAATGTCGTGTGTATGCACGAGTATGTGTGTGTGTGTGTGCGTGTGTGCGTTCGTCTGTCTGTTTACAATGGGTGTAAAAAGTTATAAATATTATGTCGGTTGGAACGCGCGGCAGGACCCCAGACGGCGCGAGGTTACCGGTGATGTTACCTCATTCTAGCTGTTATGGGGTTACCGCGATTTCAGATCGCATCTCTTTCTCTTTTGATACGACGAGCCGATAAAGTTTCGTCGTTCAACGCCGCCTCGCCTTCGATCTCCGAGATTTTTCAATCATTTGGTTTTACGACGTATTTCAATACGATTGAGCCGTGATACAAATAATATGTTACCGCTATCATAATATTATTTTAAATACAAATCGAAACCAAAAATCAAAAAATTAAAAATTAAATTATAATACTTATACCTATTTAAAATTCAATTTTCGATGTTGTAATGATATAAAATATCATTGCATCGTCGCCTGTCGGAAAGGTCGTGTAATGGCAATTTATTGAGTTAATATTATTCAAAAGATGAGATCATAATAGATATAGGACGTATCGATTGTGTGTGCTCGACAACTCTGAACTGTTGTTGTAAGTTTGCGTTACAAAAATTAACGCACCTATTGTTCAAAATGTATACCTACTTTTAAAATATAATAAAATTGAATGGGAGTTTAAAAAAACATTACTGAGCTATAAATTACAATATTTATTACGACGAGGTCAGTGAGAAAACAATTAATGTGTGCACCAAGGGTCGGATGATTTAAAATTCGAAAACAGGGATAAATATTTTGTTCGAAAAATTATTATTCTGAATGGCTTACACGCATAAAAAAAGTTGTATAGAATTCATCAAAACCATCGATTACTTTTTGACGAATTTTCCTCTACTTCACTCGAGCAAGATTATTCTTTAATTCTCAATGCGCATGGAAGTGGTGCAGGAAACTTTTTGACTGCTTCGAAAAGTGTGTTCGAATAATAAAACCAATAATTGTAGCTTCCTCTCAAAGTTTGAAGAATGCATTAATACGCTTAGTGTTAACAGCGAATATTATTGAATATATTATATAAACCTCTGAAAATGGATATATAGACAAGTATACAGTTGATAATCGGTATGGCACAAACTTTTATAATTTGAACGTCTCACGATAACTCGAAAACAAAAAATGCATTACAAACAACTTCTGAACAATAAATATTAAAGGATGTATAATAATAGGTACACATGTGTTTTTCAAAAAAAATATTGTTCAAATATCTAAATGGAAACTGAACCATCCTTCTGAATAATATGATCATATAAATACCATTTTTTTATGTCATATCCCCTCATGTAAATTGTCATATATAACTATATCTTAATATACAGTAAATAGTTCTATTTTTTAAGTAATAAAAGTTGATGAAAAATGATAGGAAGGGACTGATCGTTATGTCTAAGAAACGATATCCAATGCATAAATAAACGAGAAAAAACAAAAAACAAAATTAGGATAAACTAGAACTCTTAAGCAAAACCTGCATTATTCGACAAAGTTGATTTTGTTTTTTGTTACAATTATTCAAAAATGAACAACTGTAGAGAATTTTAATTTTTTACCAAATACTAAGTTTAGCATTTTCTGGCCTTGATATACGTTGGTATGGTTTTCACATTTTCAAATGCTTTTGAATCTTTTTTTGCAATTTATAAATGTTTGAAATGTTTTTTTTAACTTTTTTTTTCTTTTTGTGTATGATACAATTGTGAGCATTTCTGATAGTTATTGTTGTTTTAAGTTCATATTTTTTCAAAATGTATTGACACAGGGAGAAATCGCAAATTATTTTGTATTTTAAAATTCATAACATTTTTAATTTCAACATTAAGTAAAAAGTTAAAGTGAAAATGTCACCTTAAAGTAGGTTCAACAATATAAGATAACGATCTATCTAACCACACGTGTTGCGCCGTCTTTATAACACAAGATACCTTTACCAAATTTTACTTTCAGAATAATCTGAAATCTGCAAGCAATTTACAATACATTTTACAATATTTTTCTATCCTTTTTCTTGCGTTTCCATCGCAAGCTGTATTTTTATATGACGTGTAGTCTACACGTCTACACGGTGTAGAATATCGAAAGGTAAAATTGTCGATTAGTTTTTTGTGTTAATTTATTAATTAGGTTTGTTGACGGTTTTGTGTAAAAAAATTCATACGCAACACAATTCGTTTGGACCTAACCACAGAAAAGTTAGGAACCCATATAGACTACAAGTACCTATAACCATGTTTAATCGATCCCCTGCCTATATAAAATGTACTTATAATATCAAAATATTATACTATATTATCGTGATTTAAAAATCATAATACAGACATTATATTACTGTTAAGTTTACGTAAATAATTTATTTAATAATAACATGCAATATATATAATAAAGTCGCCTTTGAGCCTATTCGACGGCGTATGTTATATACTGAAGATATACATATAAATACGTATACTTATTATATATATATAATATAAGGATCATGCGAACCGGTGGGGAGGGTCGGCCCTCGAACGTGGGTGGGGTGGGTGGCGGACTGCCGACACCACCGTCGCCGAGCGATAGAAAGCGTCGACGCGTCTTTTTGTCCGCGTTAATTACACGTCCGCGGCAATGTTTCTTCATGAACGCTTCCGCGTCTGCAATTAACCGCCGCCACCGTTATTGTACTGCGTGTAATGTGTGTGTGTGTGTGTGTGTGTGTGTGTGTGTGTGTGTGTGTGTGTGTGTGTGTGTGTGTGTGTGTGTGTATGTGTGTGTGTGTGCGCACGGTACAGACGGCGGCGGGGACCCTTTCTAGGTGTATATAATTTCGTCGGGCGAATGCAAATCAGCGATGCCAAACACACACGGGAATTGACGGCGGTGGGCGAGGCGGCGGTATTTTGCGGTTTGATGAACTTCAATACAGCGGCGGCGGCGGAAGCAGCGCCCTATGTATACACGTCCCTCTACTCATCCCTCTAGCTCCCCCCCCCGCAATCGTCCCCCGGTTTGTCTCCACCGCCGCCACAACACTCGCTATTAATATATATATATATATTATACTCGCATATACACGCGTATATACACACGGCGCGACCTGCAGCAGTACACCGCAGAATCTCTCGCGCGTCGTCTGCGCAGTGATTTGCTAAATACCTACCACCCTCCGCCGCCGCCGCCGCCGCTGCCATGGCCTCCACCACGAGGTTCATTATATACATACCTATACGGTATACGCGGTATGTATACCGCACGACACGCACGGGGCGGACGACTGCAAGGGTTTGGCTGCAGGCGGGCGTAGGTGTGTGTATAGGTGTGTGTAATATACTATACTCTGCCGCACGGCGGAGGCGAGTTTTCCCACACCCTCGGAAAAGCGCGCGCGAATTAACCTACACCGTGTTCATCGGAGAGACGAATACATAAACTTATCAACGGCGGGAGTCCGCACTGCACCCGCCGCGAAACCGAGTGGGTAAAGCGTGGCGGCAAGATGTATATAATAATGCCGACGGATACCGCAATACATATACCTATATATTATGCGTGCGACGTGCCGAAGAGTTGGCGAGAGAAACTTCTCGCAGCCCGACCATCGCCGCGGAGAAATTGAATTAATTATTATCGTATGCGTGTGTGATGTATCCAATATAATGCCTGTTACAGCACCGTCGTCGTCGTCGAGCCATACTATGACTAGGTGTATGGATTTGAAATTTCTCGACATTTGCAGTATATCCGATATCAATGGTCAAATAGCCAGACTACTGTGTATTAAATTTAACGGAGTATACCATAGCGATGTTTACACTGTACAATATATTATGTTACACCTATATTTATAACAATTATGTATATTCGACTGTACAAGATAAATTATATTTACAAATGTACAATAATAACTTCAAGTTAAATGAGCTGATTACAAACGTTGTGGGGATGGGTGGTACCCGTTTCCACCAAAAGTGTAACTTTCCCTTTTCCACCATTATAAGTTTCTACCAAGACGAGATATATACTACGCTTATAAGTTATGTTAAAAACCGTTAAAAAGTAATAAGTTAATTAACAACATAATATAAATGTATAATATGTTACCTTATAATAATAATAATGTTTATAATAGTCAACATTTTCAAAATTTTCGAATGTATAAATTTGATAAAAAAAAAATGATTTAATAGTATTGCATAATAGTAAAATGTTACTTTATAATAATTAGTGGATATTTTTTTTAAAATCATATGATATAGATTTCACAAAATAGAACTTGTAATTTAAAACAATATTTTGTTTTAATTAATACATTTAGTGTATTAAACACAATATAGGTTAAAAAAATTGGTTAATACCAGAATACAGTTGTATTATTATTTACTTTGTCTCGTCCAAACTTTTATACCATATTATTGTATATATATATTTTTTAAATTTAATTTGTACATTTTTATTATGTTGTATATTAATTTATTACGTTTTAACAGTTTTTAATATAACTTATAAGCGTAGTATCCAGAACTTGTCTTAGTGGTCAATATCTCATTTGGTTGAAACGATTATTGGTGGAAAAGGGAAAAGTACACTTTTGGTGGAAACGTGTTACGCCCCTGGTGATAAGGGCTCCCACTAAGCGGTACAAGTTAGTGGCAATAATATGTCGCCCCATAGAAAAATTTAAAATGATACTAATTTTTTTAATTGTAAATAATAAACTATTTTTACTGATGATATTACACTGCATAACATGTTATATAGGGACATTGTTAATCTATATTGTTTATCTATTTTCTGTTATTTAATAAAAGCAATTTTGTTGGTACTTAGTTTTTTTTTTTAATAATATTTTTAACCCCTATGTTCTGATTGGTGGGCGCTCTTGTATGGGGACGAACACGTTGGAGTTTGTGTATGTTGGGAAGTGCATTCAGCCCACGTCATACTAAACATTTAATAAACATGTATTCTTATGTATATATAAGCAAACATGTAAAGATATAGGTACTTAGACAGTTTCAGAAAGTTGGACCAAAACATTTATAATATCACAAAACTGTCCACCAGGCCATAAAAACAAACAATCTTTCTTTCGTGAGCGGTCCGTTCCGTGACTATTAAATTCCAATGTAGTATCGAAAAACCGTACAATAAACACAATATATGGCAGGTACCTATTACCATTGGTTATATAATAGTACCATCAATAATCAATACTATTACCAACGAGCGCATTAAAATTCGGAAAATGGTATCCATTATTTCTGAGTTTCGAGTGTTTTTTTTTTTTTTTTTAAATAGCAATGTTATTATATTTTTCCATTTTTGTCTCTCGACGGTATATTATTATTATTTGCTAAAGTCAGCCGCGTTTGTCGAGTGTCGACATTACGTCAAATCAGGCAAGATTGGCCCGACAAGTAGTTTCACATATATGATACATGCTGATATAACTATTAACCATTATACACCACTATACTCTGTAGTCTGTTCCACCTGATGACTATGTAATGTCAGAAGGTTATGTTATGATATGTGGAAATTTGTAGGGTTGGTTTTTAAACTGAAAAAAGTAATTTGTTCAGCAGCTTTTTACTAACGACGTGTCTTCGAGGTGACGATCGTCTACCGAATCGTCCGAATAATGTTAATATATTTTAATAAACGTTGCGAGTATGTTATATTATTGGTTGGATATTCATAATATATGAACTATCTACCATTTGTCAGCGATGACTTTGAAACAATGTATATTGTACATATTGTGTGCGGTCGTTTCGCGATGGCCTAACACCGTAACCGTGTTCGTGGCTTAAAAAAAGATAAGAATACGCACCGTCTCTTATATTTTATTACACTATATTATGGCCATGGGAAATACTTAAAACAACGATTATCATATTATAGTATACACTGACAACTGCGGTACGGGCCTAGGACCAGGAGGCCCCGTACACGGTTTCCGGTTGGACAACACAATACTTAATGGCAGAAATACTTCATAATAGGGGTACCCGATTCCTACTGCATTAGTGGCTAGGTACTTAATTCACTACTTATATATATTTAGGTAAGTACACCACGATTTATTTCATGTAATTCTAAAAACAAAATACGATGATTATATAGCCCGAACTCTGCTGGCCCGGAACGCGTTTCGGAAAAGATTTCTTTAAACAAAAAGAAACTATTATTATCCCCGATGTGTCTAGATTTTTTTCCACGCTTTTCCAACCCGGTGAGAATAGGCTTTTCCTAACCTAACGTCTATATATAAAAAGCCTTTCTCTTAAAGTAACTTAACCTAGAGCGCGTGGTGCGGTAGGACCAAAAACGCGTGTTCGGTGACCGTACGCACATTACCGGGTACCGTGTAAGCGGTACGTGTTCGTATACATTATCAACTATGTGCAGACAAACAAATTAAAATATTATGTAATAATAATATGTAGACCTGAGTATAGAATTTGACTCACGCGTTTCACATGTACATACGGTCTGCAGGAAAAGGGTTGTGTGTAATTTTTGCCTCTGCGTCCCGAAAAAATGTAGTGCTATGATGTTATATTTTACACCTGTGTGTACCTACACTTTATATTATATGCGAGTATATAGACACTGAATATTATTAATTGATGTACGCATATACAGAATAAGTCTTATTTATCGTGAACCGGACAATATTATCGTAAATTGAGCCACAACATTGTAAGCCATCTTAAACTCATGCCAGTTATATATAACTAAAGATACATCTTATAGCGGATGTAGCATAAAAAGTTAAGCGACCGACTTTTTTACCGTCACCTGTCATTGTTTTTAAATGTCAGATAAATATTTTAAACCTACATCATCATCGATGTAATTTACATTATTTTATGATATAGGTCATTCTTACTAAAACATTTCAATTATTAATGTAATTAAATTTAATACTAATACTATTTAATGGTAAAATTAGATTCAATGTTTTGTTATATTTTTAAAATGTTGAAATTTCCAGTGGTCAACTTCACTGTCCAATTGATGGATGATCAACTCAAACTTTCATCGGGTACCATAATTCAAGATAAAAATCGGGTAAAAATAAATTTGACTATGTCTACAATGCATAAGTTTTGCTCATATGGAAAAAATATTTTTTTTTATAACTTATTACCTATTATACACAAATGCATGATTAGAATATTTAAGACAAATGTAATAGGTTTAGAAAGAACCATTTATTATCGTTCGATTGGTGCGCAATCGTGGTGTTATTATTGCTGATAAAAATGTAAAAGTGCACAATCTAGTCAAACCCGGACAAATTACGGGTAATATAATCATTTTATTTGATTACAGTTATATTTGTACATACAATTATAGGATTTGTAATTAAATAACTGTACGCTAATAATCATTTCCACTGAAGCGTTAAATGTTCAAAAAAAAAAAAATTATAGGATTTTGTTTAAGTAAAGTAAAATAAAATAGTTTATTTTAACATATATTCTTCAGGTTAGGTTAACCTAGTAAATCTTGTTAGAGTTCAAACTAGAGGGACGTATGTAGAATTGTTGTCTTGTGCCATGCGAGTAGGTATAATAATTCACATTCAACTTGACCGATGAAACATATTATTATTATCATTGTGCACAGGTCCTCTAAGTATTAAACTGCATATTATAATGTATAGTTCGGATCACAGACGTCGTTTCATTAGTTTAAAACGCGCAATAATAATATTGGCTTTAAAAAAAAAAAACTAGACGAGTATCATTTTGTTCCGCGATAAAGTCAATTTCTTAAATGTCTGTAATCATTGCTGAAACTTTGTACACACCGCGAGAGAATTAACCGACTGGTCGGAGTAGAAGTCAAGTTAATGGACTCCTAAGCAATCCATTAGCTAATAACATTAGTAATTTGCAAGTCATTGTGTGGAGGTTTTCGTTTTATCCTACGATTTATATGTATACACACAAACACATAATATATATCCCTCTAAATAAATAGAAGTCATAAAATCCAAACAATATTTTATTGACTCTCGCTTGTTGGTGCGTATTATTGATACGACGACGGGATGATGTTGACAGACGATAAAACAGTTTAATGCACTGATCACTCAGAGTGCTGCTGCAGATGCATTATTTTACTTTTTAGTTACGATTTATCGTTTAATATATTATACATATACACCGCAAGCTCACTTATATCGTAGGCTATATACTGCTATAAATATATGCGTGTATTATTTCCGTGTTTTTTTACCGGATCAGTATAATAACACTGGACACATCAAATCATATATGAGAAGTACATGCACGAATTTGATATTATATTATTATCAAAAAAAAAAAAAAAATAATTCAATAGACTCGCAATTGACTTGGTTGGCCTAATCGCGACACACAGCTTTAGGTATTTCGTAGGGTACCGAATAATAATTTTAATACAAAAATAACGATCGCCTGTAACGATAAATTGATTAACTTATTATTATTTATTTTTTGTTTAACAATATTTCATCATCGATATCTTAATGGTTATGAAATCACATCAAATCAAATCAGTACTTAAATAAAATCTCACCACGAGAGATTTAATCGACTTCGTTTATTATGTTATGAATAGTGACGTTTTTAATTTAATAAAAAAGTCAATTGTATTATTGTTATTGTGTTAGTAATGTAGAATTGTTTTTTTCTTCGAAATTTGAATATTATTAAACATTATTGTAACGTATAATTTAAGAAAACATGTTATATAGACACCAGATGTTAAATTTATATTAAAATATCATTTTATCCATAATTTTTAGGTTGAAATAAGATATTCGGTGTACATCCGCAGTAAAAAAAAATGTCATGTTAAAATATCACGCAAGCGTAAAAAAATAGAAGTGAAAAATATTTTTTAGCCGGTTCATGATGCGGATAGTATAACTAAATAATTCCTGACTAACCATAATAACTATTATAAAATATGCCCACGTTAAGTATGGATTATAAATTATAATTATTACCTAAAAACAAATAGAACATTATACCTAAGTTCAGAAGAATTTGTTTTATTCTGTTGTTTTAATATCCCAGTGAATCAACTTGTTATCAAATTTAAATATGATAGTATTATCCGAAGTTTTCCACATGGGCTCTTTGATCATTTAATTTCCACGCAAGTTATGATAATTAAAAATTTTGAACTTAAAAATTGGCACTTCAAGATGTGTAAGTTAAACGGAGACAACACGTGCTGCAAGTAAAACGTTTCCCTAAGTGGATAAACGCAAATATTTCAATCACATATTATTAAGACAACAAAATATAATATGAATGAATTCAAATGTAATCATTTAATAGTTATGGCTAGCAAAAAAATAGTAAAAATAACCATTTAACTTATTATTAGTATGTTATTACTAATAACTAATATTTATATATTATACGCGCATTATTAATCAGAAACCGTTCAATTACAGGAAAACGGACTCTAAAAAAACTACGAGAAAACGTTGAAAACCGCTACTGCACATTTCGCCCTAATCCCCTCGACGACGCCTTTTAAACTGTTTCTTGTACATGAGTAAAATTATTATTAATATACTATTTTCGAAACGCGAAAAAATAAAATATTAAATTTCGTTTAAATGCGCTTGTAAGCAATATAATATGGTATTCTTTTCCTCGGACCTCAGTCACAGAGAGCAATACAGAATAATGGCGTACACCTGCAGCGTTAAATTCGTTACGAAAAACAAATAATTTCTGTCCCGAATCGGAACTAATATAAAATGCATACCTACGGACCGCGTCCCCCGGATGTCCATAAATATTTTAAATAATAATATATATGGATGTGTAACGCGCGTGTAAAATAATTGACGTCGAGACAACCCCGGCTAGACTCGCCGTAAAAAACGGAGTGTTGTTACCACGGTATTAGTATTGTATACCTTGGTGGTTATTACCTACTATTTACTACCCAGCTCCAGCAATCATTCTCGAGTTGTAGTTTCCGCGCTCGTTTATACTGTGCACCGTTAGATATTCGGTGTTTAAAATGATATTATTAAAAAAAAAAAGCGTCTCGGCGAGGAATAAGAACTATATACTTTACGAGTGGTAGAAAATTTAAAAAAACGCCGGAAAAGAAAAGAACGACCTTATACACGCGCCACAACATTATATATTATTATCGTTATTAATTGGAACCGGATAGCATGAAAATATTCCGAGAGCAATTTCTCGGATGCCCCCGGAAAGATCAAAGGTGCAGATAATGATATCCCTATACAGTGGGTATAATAATATTATAACTATGTAAGTGCCTTTTTTTAAAAATTTTTTTTTTTCCGAATCAATTAAGAGATCGTAACGCTCCGTTCCACTTTTGTGTGTCCACACATGTATATAATATGGTATGTACTCGGCAAGTATATGTATATATTGTGTGTATATACATATAACTGCTATCGGTCAAAAATCACCTGCTGCTCGCCAGCACGATAATAATATAATATATAAACGCACACGCGGGACACTCGTATAATACGTGCCTACATAGGTACCACGTCATATGTACCGTAGGTACCTGTGTACAGGTATATACAGGTATATAGTTATTGAAACCCATCGAAGTGACTGGTCGTCGAATGTGTCGGACAGACGTCCAGCTGCCGTCTCCGGGGCCGGAGCTTATAGGTGGGTATAATAATAATATCATACATAGGTAGTTCATTATTACACATTTTTTTCGCCCCTTTAACGTTCGTAATAATAATAATAATAATAATAATAATAATAATATACTTATATACGAGGAATATATTTTATATACCTAATATATAATAATATGACGTGTATGCGACCGGCATTAATTTTAACAGATAAGAATCGTATATACGTCCGCGCCAACGTGCAGTGTGATGTGTGTCTATGTAGCGTATTGCGGAAACGTAACGTCCTAATAACTGGTTTATATATTATTATTATTATTATTATTATTACTATATTGTAAGTACATAAGATGTATATATACCGCGTTTATGGCTGACCAGCTGTAGGTCGGACTGGTCAGAACACAAAAACGCTCGAGACGATATTAGGTACGCGATATATATGAAATTGTATATGACCATATTTACTGTATACAGAGTGATTCGGCAAGTATGCTCACCCCCATTGTGCCCTTTAACGATACATTTATTAAAATACTGATTTTTGGAATTTTTAAATTTACTCTAAGACAATTTTTTTTTGAATTCTTGAGGTGTACTGTATTACTTAAGGAGTGCAATGTGGAGATACAAACTTATGTTTTTCAAATGACTAATTGGAAATTCGAATGAGTGCCTGATTCCTTAACTATTAAATTTGTTTGTACAAAGGATAATATAGTTCTTAAAATGGTCTTTCAAAAATACAAAAAGACGTATTATTGGAATGAGTATTTATTAAGCTTTGGGCATTTTTACAAACTATTAATGTTGATATGTTAACTACAAGAATTTTCAAACCACCATAGCCCCCATTTCTCATGAGCCCATTATCATTGACCTTTTATTCTTAGAACATGCAAATAAATGTAAAATAACTCAAAAACTACTCATACGACTCAAGAATTTGAATTTGAATTTTTTTTTCTACTTAAAAATTCCAAAAATCAGATTTGAAATAACTGCATTATTGAAGAAGAAGAAAATCAGGTAAGCTTGCTTGGTGAATCACTGTGTATAATATACCACACATAATATATATCATGATAATAGTTACAGGTACCTATCTAGTTTATGGACGATTTGAAATTATTTTCATAATGAACTAAAGTAACAAATTTTACGACGCGTCAGTTGAAAAACCCATACACTAATAATGTCGTAATGATATTATATAGATGTGTCGTGACTGGGACGTATTTTATTATACTTAAAAAAAATAATAATAGTATAATAAACTTAACAGTTACACTTACCTAAAATGTGCACAATAATTATATTATAAATCGCATTCTAAATAAGTTGATATATCATATATTATAGGTACTAAATTATAATAACATTAGTACTTTTATACTTTCGAACACAAAACACAGCTGATAATTATAATATTATGTTTATTGACGTACCTGTTATGTATTGAAAAATATACAATTGTATAATATTATGCACACTAAAACTTACTTCTGGAAACAAAATAAATGTTTAATAAATAATCTATTAAAGTACTATACATAGTTATATATTTGGCATTGTAAACAATTAAAAATTAAAAGTGTAAGAGTGAACATCGCATTTTGGTTTTCTGAAAATAATGATATTTTTAATTTGGTCTCCGATTATAAACATCACTTTATGTGTGCGCTTTTATAAAAACTATGTTCTCTCAAATTAATCTGTGTAATAAAAGGACTTAACGGACGAGGCTAGGTTTGCATATAACCTGGCTTATGTTAAAACAAACCCATTGGTTTGTCTCAGCTAATCTAACCGGCCAACTCTTAAGCATATAATTATATTATTATTAACACTAGCGTTTTATTTAATAAAAATTTTAATTTATTCCGTGAATGTTTATTTAATAAAAAGCAACAAATATAATGGATTTATATAGGAATATTATGTATAAATATAATAAAAAACGATATAATACACATACATAATATTACCACGTGGTATGATGACCGGCGAGTACAATTATTTGCTCTAACACAAATTAATTTACATAAAAATCTGTCGTATATTGGATAAAGCACTTAGTACCTATCATACATGTGCAGCGGTTCACACTACTCTTCGATATCTCTAAGAAGAAATTTTCACAGAATGGCTCAAGTAGTTTTTGAGTTTATGAGCGACAAACATACATTCAACTCTAGTATTAGTTTTAAAATATAATTTCTTTACTCGAGGCCACAAACTCAGCGATTTGATGCATGCTCTTACTTCATCTGCTCGAGTAATACATGGCAACCGTTTACCGTTTATAAAATCTATTTATACATTTCATAATATTTATATAGATATTATAATAGCTATATCAAATTAACTTCCCTGCAGGAACAAACGCACAGTTTCGCAGAATTTACGAACCCACAATAACATAGGAAATAAAAGTCTGGACCCCCTTGAATGCTATATATGACTATGTAGATATCTTGTTTTCTGCTGCAACTTGATTGGGGTCGCTATCCTCGACATCTATATCAATCTAAAAAAATACAAACAACACGTTTAATTTTCAGTTATAAATCACTCACAAGTGAATTTCCTAAATATACTCAATACTCTCTTCCCTCGATGTATATTATTGTACTTATTGTACTTAATTATATTCACCATCACCATTACAGTGAATGATTTTTCTATTTGTTTGGATTCACCGTAAAAATTGACCACTGAGATGCAGTGATTACCTGGTCTACCTGGATACTGAGGGAAGTTCCGTTGACCTGACCCATTGTTCTGATTGCATTACATTCTTTTTTTGAAATGGTTGGTATTTATTTTTATGATTTTATATAATATCATACATATATTTATAAATTATGTTTTATACTAAAAAAATATACCTATATCAATATAAATTTATAATAATCGTACAAGAGAAATACCCGTGCCGGTTAAACAACCATTATTATTTTTAACTTTGCCACCATCATATGCAATATATTTTCGGAGATTTCAAATCAATGAAATTCTTGTCTCTAAGAAATCTGAATGATGAATGAGAACATCAAAATAACGTCCAGTTATTATTATAATAATATGAATATTCAGTAAATTTATGATTATGTGTTATTGAAGGTTACCATCATAAAATCAGTGAATAAAATATTTAAATATTTTTTAAAATAAAATATATCTGTATATATAAAAAGACTTGTATACTATATAGGTATGCATTCTTTTAATAGCCACGGTGTCCACAGGGAGGAGTATCAATTTGGAATATTGAGGAGTATCAATATTGATATTGGCCAAATAATTGGGAATTCAATTTTTTATCCGAGTACCAACGAAATCAAGCATCTTAAGTACGACATCAAGACGTTTCTTAGGCCATTTTGATGAGAAACTAATAGTAGTGATTAGCTGCACATCTAGAATCTTGACCTCATGTTTTATAGAGGATAATGGATTATGTTTTCTAAGTATATAGTGCAAGTTTTTATATACAGATTATTTATATTAAGCAAATTAAATTATTCAAACATTTTTTGTTGGGTATCTTAAATTTTGATTACGCCAAACAACTCTCACAATAGTATTTTGGTATTTTTGAAGCCGCATAATTAATATAGTACAACAGTCGCATAAAGCAGCAACAATTCGCAGAGTCTGACACGAATGACCAGTTAACGGTATAATCCGTAAATCGTTACAATTACCCCTCTATATCATTAATATTATTCGCGATGAAGCGATTTCGCGAACACGAAGGGCTACAGAATAATTGAAGACAAACAGTGCCAGACGTCTTCTAATACGCGGATAATACAGTAATATATTATCCTAACCATTTTGAACTATTCGTAAACGAACAACTGCCAACGAGTACCTACGTGGCTACGTTGTATACAATTATTATTATACTTAAGTGACGAACATAATGTGTATCATTATTTAATATTAATATTTATTTTCGTAACGCCCCGAAGTCAAAATTATTAAGAGTTGTAAATTACACAATCCATTACATAGCATTTAGCAATAAATAAATAAATAAATAGCTGCCGTACGAGAACACGCTAAACATATACACTCTATAATGACATAATTTGATAGCCATTCTTCACTGAGACGACGTATATAATAACATAGATCTATTAAGTTTAATAAAATGTTATGTTGAAGAAGAAAAAAAGCGATTAGCTCATTAGAGTTCGTTAGCACGCACGGTCGAGGGGTAAATATAATAATAACAATACGAGAAAAATAAAATGGCGGTTGGTCTGTAAAAATCGGTGGATATTATAAGGAATGTGATATTAATCTGCGCAAGGAGTTCCGAACGATCGATAAGATTGTTTACAACAATTATTTTAGCTCAGAATTATTGTGAATTGATGTGTGCTTAAAATTATTTATTCAAATTTAGAGACAAAGTATGTATTAATATTCTCTAATGACGGATAAAAAACAACTATAGATAACTCAATGTTTTATTCTGAGAAAACTGATGTACCTATCCTTGTCGATGCTGCGGCTATCCACAATGTTTATATAAGATAATATAATAAAATATCTAAAAAAAGCTACACTCAAATCAAACTCGAGGATTTCGTATAGTATATACGGATACAACCGACGAGCTTAAAATCGACAATAATATAACTAAAAAAAAATTTAGAAATATATTTTTACATTTTTTAAAACTATGATGATCAGTAGAAATGCTAAGTCCAACTATATATTAATACTACTTGTGTTTTAATTTTACTAATATTTACGACAGTGGTGCGCGATCTGAAGGATAATTTAGCACCAAATGGAAAAGTTTCATATTAAAATATGTACAATATTATTTTGCTCTGTCAATAATCGTTTGAACGAAATACCACACGGTAGTGTCATATCTTAATTTTTGAGATAACAATAATTTATTTAATATATATATCGATATGGATGGATTTTTAATTAAACGACGTAATGATAGTTATTGAAAAAAAAAATTGAATACAATTCTCCCAAAATTAACGATTTTGTTTGTACGAACATAAATATTATACTCGTATAATATGTAATTATGTAATGTTGGTATGGATCCACAGAATAAATAAATTGGGAGATAAATCTAATTGGTAGATCTAAAAACGTTGGGCACCACTAGTTTACAAGTTTGAGAACCTAATCGTATAAAGATAACACGTAAAACGATTCCTTTGGTTATTACTATCATTATTAAATACAAAATTGAAAACAAATTTAAAAATATCACGACGAGTTAGTGGTATCGTTATGTAGAATCATTATATAATATACAGTTTGTAAAATATGAGTACTGCCATACTATATGTATAGACCAGAAACATTGATTCCGAAAAATCTCCGGTAACAAACCCGTATAACCTATAGTAAAAAAAAAACTCGTTAAATTCTCTTTGGTGAATATCGAAATTGGCAGAGGAAAAGCAATATTATGGAAATTAATTATTTATGGAACTGAGAAATTGACGAGGAACATAAATTAATTTTGTTTAGCACTCGTTCCGTGAAAATTATTTGTTTTAAAATGTTTAAATTCCTCTTAATTTCTCAATCGGAATGCAAACTAGGTATAATATCGTATTGGAAGCTTACCAAAATATTTTTACACAAAATACATAAATATTCAAGTATTTCATTTTATGTAGGTGTACTATCATGTCATCGTGGTACAATATTTAGTATTTACCAATAATATATTATGACAAGGTTTTTTTTAAAAAAAATATCGGTATAATATACTGGGTTATTCACCAAGCATGCTCACGCCCATTTTTTCCTTTAATAAAAATATTATTCGAATTCTGAATTTTGGAGTAATTAAATATAAACTGTGTGTACCATTTTTTCAAAATCTTAATTATTTTGTGCTTTATACCATCAAGAAGTGTTCCGTGGACATGTGTCCCAAACAAACTAATAAATGTAACAAATTAATAATTGGATAATGTTTTTGAAAATTGGACTTATCCAATTCAAAATCGAACTAGTAGTTTATCATTTATTAAAATGTTCGTTCTAAGCATAATAAACTAATATACTTGTACCATTTTTACAAATTATAGATATTGATCATAAAACTTGTAAATGAGCATAGTCCCCATGTCTTCCAGGCCCATTACCATCATGGACAGGCCTTTTATTCTTAGAACATACAATTAAATAACTTTAAAAGTACTCATACGTATTTTGATTCTCAAAGGTACGTCATCAAATTATTAGAACAATTGTCTGGAAAATTTACAGTCAAAAAGGGAGGAGGAGGGCTTCTCATTTGATAAACCGAAGTCTGTAGTCCCTCAGGATATTCCTCAAGTAATACGAAAAATTTCAAGAATTTTAAAATATATATATGGTCTTTAAGTATTCAAAAATTTCAAAAATTAGAATTCGAACAATTTCATTACATTAAAGGAAAACATAGGAGTGAATGTGGTTGGTGATTCACCCTATATAAACACCGACCACTATAGATAAGTTTTACATATTTTATTATATTATTATATTTATGTCCGCGCTACATAAGAATACCTACATACAAATTGCTACAGGTACCCATAAAATAATATGCGTGATGAAGGCACTTGAAAAATCGGATTGTGATTTTTCTCACTCGAGTCTCGACAAAAGTATGAAAACGACCTAACAATTTATATCGGTCTTGTGCAGTACACAGAAAGTCTGGAAGCCGAAAGATCAAATCGTTCGTTGTATAGGAATAATATAAGTATGATAATGTATAATATATATTGGACTTTGGCGAAAAAATCAAGTGTAACCGCCACATCTGGTCCCTAGGCTAAATACAGTGAAATTGAACTTGAAGAAGATTTTCAGACACAATATTGGAATACACGATACAATAGTATTATTTCTGCGTGAATAATTTTTCGAACTCACATTATTGTGGTTTTGATGGAAAAAAAATGTGGCAATGAGATATAAATTAAATTCATGCATAGGTATCCAAGTGATTATCTAATGCGGACACTTCTTCAACTATATTATAATGCAAATCAAGACTTGTCCATAACTTACAAACTTAATAATAAGTACCTATACTTAAGTACAGATTGTAAATAAGTTTTTATTTAATAAAAAAAAAACATTTAAGCTAAACTGTCTAAATAACCTAACCTGTTCATTACCTATATAAATGCTAAACCATAAACCTACATATTTATGCAACATATATATATACATAATATATATATACAACTATTAAGTGATGAAAGCAAAACATATTTTTTACGTCAGAACGCATCAATAATATATAAATATTCAAAATCGTTTGACGAGTATTTTTAAAGTCTCGATACGACAAAAATGGCTTAACATAATATAACATAAATATCGTATAAAATTATCCACACTTTACTCACAATACGAAATATACACAAAGTCAATAATATATAACACATTTATGGCTTAAAAATATATACTATGGAGTTATAATAATAATAATAATAATAATATTTTCTCGTCGGGGACAAATGGATCGAACGCGTAACGATCCGCTGGCTGCAGTCTACTATAACAATATAATATAAGTACTCGTTTTACGAACGAGCGCTGAAGGATAAAAAAAAAATTTGAAAAAAAACGAATTAATGAATTCGCACTCGATTTTATTTAAAAAATTGGCCGTTTCCAACGGACCGCGTGATCCGATCGTTTCGGACGGTTAACGCGACTACGACGCGATAATATTACAACACAACGACACGGAGATATAATTCGCGGAGATGTTTCGGGTGCAGTTATTTCGCAATAATATTATAAAATATATTTTATACACGCGTACTTCGATGTAATAATAATAATAACGACGACGACGACGACGATAACGGTATTATTCAGTCTCCGGTTCAATCGGCCGTCGAAAATGTCCTAAAATTTCCGGCACATTTCACGCTCCATAATAGTAATGTTATGATACAGCGTATAATGCACCGCCCAAAGTCTCACCCCGCACGATATCTGACTGACACATCTACAATAATATAAACTATATTTTATGTGTACGACCAGTCCATTTGACGGTACACTCGTCTTTGCGCTCTCGAAATTTGAATAATAATAAATACGATATCGTTTGCGAATCGAACATTATATCATCTTTCATCTAAAGTATTTTTTTTCGAATTAAAATATCATTCCCTACTTGCAGTATACGATTAGGTACTGTATGCACATGGCACACGCATAATATAAATGTACAGGGTGATTCGCCCCGGGCACACTCATTCGTGTTTTTTCTGCAATAAGTAATTCACGGTTATTCAAACTTTGATTTTTCGATTTTTTTTAATATACTCATGGGCCTTATGTTTTCAGACGCTTGAGATTCTTTTTTTACTCCTTAAGGAGTGTCATCAGTTCTTCGGTGGAGATATAAACTTCTATTCTTCAAATAAAAACTCCGGTTTTATACAGTACATTGTTTAATGAATAATTTTTCTGAAAATGTTGGAGTATTAAAATCAAAATTTAAACGAGTAATTTTTTGAGTTGTTTAATTTTGTTTACCTACTAATAGGATGATTATAGATCCATGTTAATTGGGTTTGAAAGGTATGAGGACTATTGTAATTTTAGAATTGAAGTAACTTATATTAATCTATCTGTATAGTATTTATAAAAATATAAAAAATGGTCCGATAAACTATCTACCTCTGATATTAATATATTTTATAGTTTCGTAAGATCATTTGTAAGTAAAATCATTTTAATACCACTGAAATATTTCAGGTTAAAATTATCCATATATAAGTAATTTGCTTTAAAAAGGGCGGGGGAGTTCTTATTTGAAAAACAGAGGTTTGTATCGGCACAAGAATTTGAAAACATGGTCATTAAGTAACCAGTATGTATAATTTAAAAATTCTAAGAGTCAAAATATGAATAAATCCATTATTAAATGGGGAAATAGGGGTGAGCGTGGACGGCGAGACACCTTATCGTATATTAGAATAATATATTGAAAGAAATAAAGACACGATCTGACGTATCATAAACATCACATCCATAATATTATAATAATATATTATACTGCACAAATGCGCATATTGTGTGTTAACCGCGTTATTTTGTCGCTGTCTGTTGGCACTTGAAATACATTTCAACCCCTTCGCCCGTCGCCGAGATTAAAGAAAAAGTATTGCTTTTCCGCTCTAACCACGCCTTTTGTTCTACGCTGCTACCGTCGAGAGTAGTGAGGTACTATTATATATATAATTTAATACAACTTTGTCGGTATATACACTACCATACACTACCTATATAAATGTATATTATCGGCCACACACTTTTATTCCGTTGAATAATTCATCTTGAAAACACACCACCGCAGCAGCAGCAGTAAGGTTTGCTCAGATGCACATCATCTCTCCGAGCACATGTATAATAATAATAATATATATAATATATTTTATAGGTACATGCTACCAGTAAGATATAATAATAATAATAATAATATACTTTTGGTGCTATATATGCTACATAAATATTATAAATATATATATATGAATTTAATTTGTGTATAAATAAATATCCACTTAAATGCAAATACACTAGACTAGCCTTAGTCAACTTTCGCTTATAATATGCCAAATTATTGTAGATGTCAGAGTGGACATTTTACATATATTGTTATATTATAGTTCTACTTACTTTTTATGAAACCACTACGTTTTTGAAAAAAATCTTATTTTTTTAATCCTTTGAGTCACACATTATTTTTTTTTTCACAAAATGAACAGAGAAATTGCATAGTACACATAATTTATTATTTGTTGTCAAATGATAACTAATTGATCTAGGACAGCGGTTCCCAACCCATAGGCCGCGGCCCACTTGTGGCCCTCGAGCAGTCTGGTACTGGACCGTGAACAGTATAAATATATAATATTTAATATTATATATATATTTAAAATAACATTATTACATATTTTTAATATATAGCTAATAATATTTCTGGTTATAATATTTACCAATATTATGTACACTCTGTAGTGTCAAATTAGTTTATAATTAACACTTAATATAAGAATAAACTGACTGTTGAAAGTGATTTAATTCTAAAAACATCCAGTTTTCATCCCGATCTTGATTCTCTCATAAAGAACACTTAATGTCAAAAATCTCATTAAATTGATTAACTTGTGATGAAGTTTAATAAAGTGTTTTTCATGACAGACAATTGATTTTTTAATTATTTTTAGTTCTAACAACTGACGTTTATATATATATATATATATATATGCATTCGTATATGGGTGAACTATTTGTGGGCTTCAAAGATTTTTTTACAAAATCGGTTGTCCCCAAAACTAAAGAGGTTGAGAACCGCTGATCTAGGATATTTTGAAACAATGAAAAAAATGTACCGTCTTGTCAACGTGTTTAGCCTACAATTAAGCCCCTCGAGTGAATCCTTTATTCTTGAAGCTAAAAATTCCGAATATTGACCGAGAAAACCGTGTGTAGTATATGGTACTAATGTGGTGTACAGACTTAGGTATATATATATATTATACATTTTTCACCATGTATATAAACCTACCTACTGCAGTGTTGTTTTAATTATAATAATTACAACCGACAATCGAGTCAGTAGGTCTCAAATTGTATAAATTAATAACATAATATTATGTTACTATATGTGCGGAATAATGGGCTATAGTGAACTTTAGTTCGAATAAAAACATAATTAAAATTATTTTTTTATCAAACATGATTTAATAGGTAGGACGAGTAGGGATATTAATAGGTTATTAAAATAATTGTAATGCATAAATATAATTATCATTATTCTTTATGGCTACGACTTGATTTTTTTTTATTAATTAGCTTTTAGTCACTAAGCATGGCATGGCACGGCAGCTCGACAATTATACAATCACACAATATCATACACTTATACTAGATAGGCTTATGACGAACATAAAAGGAAAATACGATATGCAGAGATATTAGACAGTAAAAAGTATAAAAAAAATGTACGAAAATAATATTAACAACATTCAATTACGAAATCAGGTTTCATTATAAGTCAATTATTTTTTAATGACCATTTCAGATTTAATATTGAGCATAGAAGAGATATTGAGGTGAATGTTTAGAGACTTTAGGTAGCTGAACAGATTTACGCTTAGAATATAATGATGAACAGTCACGCCTACAACTTGGAACGGTGTATCGCAGTTATTTTACCAACTATATTTATAGGTACCGGACACGTTTTCTTTTGAAATTTTTTGTTTTTTCCTTAACTATTAACAATAGTTAGGTATACCTACTGAAAACGATGGTGAAGTCAGAACATAAGTAACTTCTTTTATTATCTTTAGGGTTACTTCAGTTTTCAAGCAAAAACAGTGATTTTTAAAATTAGATGATCCGTGCAGCGGATAAGTCATATAATGTCAACAATCAGTATTGCTTAACTTATTATAGGTGTTGAAAATTATATTAAATAAAAAAAAATGTTTTTTTGTTTCTTTTAAATCGTGATGTTTTAGATTTAAAATTATTGTCAGCGATTATTTTAATATTTTGTGGGTTTTCTATATTTTCCGGGGCTCTGAAAAAAGCACGTTTTCCCCAAAATAGTCTAAAATTTAAATACAATCACATAAAAAATCATGTTCAATAAATGGAAACTTAATTGTTAATTATATTTGTAAATCTATATTATATGTAGGTACAACGATAATTTGATAAATTGTAATGAACATTGGTCGGTAGGTACTAGAATAGTCAATATAACATTATAATATTTATACCACGTCGGCATTTCAAATGAAATGAAATAACATTCCAGTCACATTTGGGTTATTCAAATAAAGTAATTTTAGTATTATTTTAAGTACATACTTTCGCAATATTTTCCGCAAAGAAATCTGGGTTTGTACTTTGTATAGTGGTAGTTTTTTTTTATAGTGACCTATATTTTTAATTTGGTATGCGCTGAAACGGAATATTTTTATTTCGACGTATAAATGATGATGTGAATAAATTAAATTAATCATATTAAATATTTGTAATCATCTTCGAAAGTTTAGACGAGCGGTGTTGGACTGCAGAGACACAGAGTACATAATATACATATAACACTGCAATATTTTGAGGGGTATTTCCCCCCTGCCTTCCCCTTTGACTGTTTTCAGTTAAACGCTTCCTATACTCTCGTCTTCCTGCCGTCCTCGCAGTCGCTATCAGCTGATAATAATTTAATTGATTGATTAATTAATATTATTTTAGGTACCTATACGTACACAATATGCTGCGGTAAGCTATGCAGTCGACCGTCGTCCGTTTGCACAACAATCAAAGATCACACGCCGCAACGGGGCAACGGGGAAAATAACAACTTGTATAATATTTTACAAACTGTTTGTAATAATAACACAATAAGCGTTACAGCCAAGTCGAACGTTATTTTACATCGTATAATTACGAGCAAAGCTCATCGATCGATCGACTGCAGCTTGGCGATCAATCAGCAGCGATAGTCGTACAAGGTGGTCGTAGTCGTAACCGGAAACGTTTTTATTTCGTGCTGCAATCTGTACATAATATACACGCGTAAGTGCCTACCTGTCGGTATAATAAAATAATATTTTATTATTATTTCATAAATCACATCGCAGCGAGTGATAGCCTGCAGTATAATAGTAATCGAATCACCGTCGCCGTCGCCGAGCTGTAAGCGTCGATTCCGTTATTATACAGTCGTATAATAGCTATACCTAGGTAGACCCAGTTGCTGGCCGCACGCGCATAATCGTCCGTAAATACTGTATACCAATACTGACCAGCTAGGTAATAACCGTACACTTACGACCGCAATACTCTAATAATATATAACAATAATAATAATTTAGTGTTGTGATATACGTCGCCATCGTATAGTCCATCGCCCCGTCATGGATAAACGCGATTTGACCGACGACGTGACGAACTCGCCGGACCGCAAACAACCTCTGAAGACGACCGTGAGCATGCCGATCCTCGGGCAGAGGAACAACGACGAAAACCGGCGCGAGAGGCGTCAGCTGATCGGAAAAACGGAAGAGATGTCCTCACTTCCGGACGGCGGAGACGACGACGATCTGCCGAGGCCTGCTCTGACCAAGTCGACGAGTTGCTACTACGTGCAGCAGACGGGCGCACAACCGTCGGCCGACTGCAAACCGCCCCGAGCCGACGACCAATGACGAGACTTTTGACGGCGACCAGTCCACATTATAACACAATACGTATTTAGGTATATATTGTATAACGGTGTAATATTGTAATGTATTGACAACGAGAGAAAATAGTTGTATAATAATATATACTTTTCTGCCCGAAAGCGAGGTTCAACGGATATGTTGTTTTTTATTTCCGGGCTCCAGTTTTCCGACACTATAAATATATCTTACAACCGTCGACGGACGACAATCGTCAGGATGTATACCTATACGTATAATAGTTACTCCGCCAATTTCGAATTCTGCAAGTTCTTCCACGCAAATTATAGTTCGCACACGATTCGCACGAATTTTCACGACCGTTCCCCTTGACATTTGTACGGAATCGGTTTATGCGCGGGAAATTCAACTTTCTATTGGTTGGGTGTCGAGAAAAGCGTGAATTGAATTTTCAGGGCCAACCGACGACGTTAAAACCAGAGCAGCGGTCTCCCAAATCGCGTGCCATTTAATTTACATGGACAAATTGGCTATATTTGAAATAGTGAGAGACGTGCGTACCATCGGGTTTGTGGAGAGTACGTTTTTTATTTTATACAACACGAGTAATACGAGTCCGGCCTATGTAAGTATCATAGACAGTCCATAATAAGTACCGATTGCGCTCTATATTGTTGTAACTATATGGGCGGGGAGGGTGTTTGAGGGCTTAGCCGTAAAATACAATATTTTTTCTCCCAAAAACAACAATTATTGCGTATATATTGCCTATAGTTGTAGCCCATGGTTCGAAATATTATTGTATCTTATTCACGATGTCCTCGCAATATTTCACGTTTAATATAACAATTTTCATCAGTGGTGCAGCTTAGCAGTACGGCTAGGTTATTGACGATGGCACGGAGTGTACCGAAAAGCATAATAAATAATATTTCATGTTTGTGTGATAGAGCAATGACAAGTGAGACGTCCCATTTTACCGGCGCCACCAGCGCGTACGATAACATATTATACGTATACCGATAACATCATTTTGGCAGCTTGCGACGTAGTCAGACTGCCAGAGAATGTACCTTTATATGCTTGTATAACGACTTTGCAAGTATTATGTTATAGTCAAATTTAAATATAATTATAATAACGATTTTAAAAAAATATATATATTTGTTTTTTTTTGCGATTTATCCCATAAAAGGTCGGTATATGCAGTGTGTCGACAAAAACAACATGGTACTCCCTATGACTATCGATTACTTGCATTACTAAAAGGGTCCTATACATATTTTTTATTTTCGGGCATGAGACTAAACTATTGGATCATAAATTCCTATAACTTACGATTGTTCAACTCTTGTAATTTGCTCATGCTTTTTTTGTGTACCCATACCCTGTTTTTGCAGACACACGGTATGGTTTTGTAATTTCCAATATTGTCAACACTACTAGGTAAGTAATTGTGTTGCTATTAAAAAAAACCAAATCGAATCATAAACAAAGTTTTTCTCATTAAATCTTATATTCACCTAAATCAATAGTTCTCAACTGGGTATGACGTTTCGTCCAAGGGTGACATGGGCTATAGGGGTAAAATAAAATACCCACAAGAAAAGGAAAAAAATTAAATAATTATTAATTTTTCGATTAAAATCGTATAGTTGCATCCAACATAATAATTTATAGGTATAATAATAGAAACATAATATTATACTTTATACACCTATTCATTTTTAATTTTTTTTTAGTACGTCAATTACATATGTTTATTGAATGTTGAATTCGAATAAAGTGTATAATTATCTGTTTTTTTATGTTGGTACTGTAATTGTTTTGAATAAAATGAAAATCGCTCGTATTTTCCTTCTAAATTGAACAATTTAAATTATTGTTTAATATATTTATGTTAGGACAATGAAGTGTTGGATACTAGTGGCTAAGGGTGATATGAAACAAAAAAGGCTGAGCACCACTGACTTACATACTATTATTATTATTATAATTATATTCTACCGATGAGCACTTGACATGTGAAATGTAGAATAAAATAAATTAAATTATATATTATAATAGGTGGCAATATAATGTATTAATAATATGATTACCATACACCGATAACGTTTATAATAATGATTATTAATGTTTAGTAGGCACCTATAATATAGGTTACTCCATTATATTATTACTTTCGTTATACTATGACGTGTGTAATGAGTATTTTACAATTATAAGTAGTTATTCCTCTCAATAATGTTGATAAAATTAGAATATTTCTGTTGTAATCATAATATTATATTGGTACACATTGATCCGCGGTTATCGGCGAGTAAGAATCAAATGTTTTTTTTTACCTAGGTACATACATTTAATCAAATCAATAAATTATATAATTAAATCATTATTTGGTTTAGTATTTACAGTGCTATTACATTTAACAATGTTTAATGAAATGTCTTATAAGTTATACGTAATATTATAATGACATGTAAACGCAATAAATGTTTCGGCATCATTATATTATTATAACAGATACCTGTGTATTGGTAATAAATCTTGAATATTAATTGTGTTAATTTTTTTTTAAAGATTTAATGACGGAATCTTTTAATCTATAAAAACTAGGATTCTACATTCCCTCACAAGTTTGGTATGCTAAGGGAGTGGGTGCGTGACATTTTATTGTTTTGCAGTAAATTTCATTCAAGTGTCTTCGCTGAACACTGACAGCATTTATTTAAATTTTCCTAAAATAGCATGCTACTCATTCAGCACTCTTTCCTGGGTACGCCACTGCTCTGTGCAGGTGTAGGTACCTACAATACAGTTGTATTGTGAAGCCCGCGGTATATAAATACAAAATTAAAATAGAATACTCACCTAAATAACATTATACTGCAAAATACCAACTATATCATATACTTTATATTTTAATTTTTTTTTTTTAAACATCACGTTGCAGCGATCAACGTAGAATAAAATGAATTATAGGGCAAGAGGAATGAGGACGTTATGCATTTATTCAAAATGAACCCCTGCATACTTTAAAAGTTTTACGTACTCGATAAGGGATACAAACAAAATATGTTTAATACATTCAAAACATCATATGAATGTATTTTGTCAGCAGATCCAAAATAAAAAAAAATTGTTTATACTTATATTTATTAATATTTGAATGTTCGTTTACAATCCTCCATCTCTCATACATAACTATAACCGCACATAGGTAGATACAGCACACGTGATGTAGTTTTCATTTTCTTCTGGTAAAAGCTCATTAGTGTGTGTGTGCGTCTGTTTTCGCATGGTCTGGTATAAAGGCAATGGAGTATAAAATAATAATATAAGAACATATAGGTTTTGACATCATATAGGTGCAGTTTTACGATATTATATTGAGCCCTACAAAAAATGTTCTCCACTTAAAAACGCAGATTTATTTAAATTTGTATCAATTTACAAGCCGAAAGCTAGCTATTACACCGATGATCAAGCGCACACACAATGCAGTGTAATTTCGTCATTATATTTTTAAGATTTTATTTTATTGAATTGTGTTCCTACGAAGTTAATAGTTAATACATTTTTTTAAATATATTCTGAAATAAGTATATATAGTGTATACAATATAATTATTTTCCTCGCGCGTTTTACTGCAAATTAACACAAATAGCAATGCTGCACAGTATACGTCTATAATACCTAATGCATACTAAGCAATGATGAAAATCGAAGTCTCTTTCGCAGAGATTATTCGTCAAGGCGAAGCGGTTGGTGCGTGCAGGGCAGCAGGTTAGTTGACAAAAAAGTTAAACAATATCATATTATAGGTACGTACGTCAGTCATATAACAATGACGACGATATCATAATAATTTAACATAATAATATGTAACACACATTTTTTATATATATATATATTTTTTTTTATCACAATAGATGCGGAAAAAAATTATATCTTACACGTACCCGCATGTACAATAATAATATAATACTAAACCCACGCGCAGACGATCCGAGGACGTGCGCAGCTCAGACGGACGTACGCGAGACGAGCATCGAACCGGTCGTTTGGAAAGTGAAATACGACCGACTTCGGAGGTTAGGCAGCAGCCAAACATATATACTATATAATAATAATAATAATAATAGTAATAATAATAATAATAATAATAATAATAATAATAATGATAATAATAATACGACATCATGTGCCTATATAATATTATTATTATCATATTATGTACAACTACGAGTGTACGCGCACGTAAGCTGCAGCAGTGAGCACCGTGTACCTACCCATCGCGTCTCTCCCCGGCTCTGCGGCGTGTAGGCAGGTGTAGGTACCTACCCATATAATAATATGAGCTTTTAGTATTCCGTCGTCGTGAGTCCCATTCGGCGGGACCGGTAGTCGCCGGCCGTTTGTGCGTCTGCTGCAGCCTACGTAAACGCGCGTACCAAGTTTATGTACCTACCTACCTACCTATAATAATATAATATTTACGTGACCGCAATGACAGAACCGGATCGGACCGGGCACGTACGCGAGAGCACATAGAAGCGTAGCACCGCGACGTGTATGCAGACACATGGCTAGGTATGGGTATGCGCCATAGTGCGAGTGTGTGTGTGAAGGCAGATAAGTAGCCAAGTATAGGTACCTATACTCACACGAGTCAAGTGTGTGCATGTGTGTGTGTGTGTGTGTGTGTGTGTGTGTGTGTGTGTGTGTGTGTGTGAAGATAGGTAGCCAGATACCTAGCTATATAATAATAATAAGTGATGTACGAGACAAACTCGAATGCCATACGCGTATGCCGTATATATATATATTTATTTTATTATTTGGCGCATATACCACGTCCTATCCGCGGTTATCAGCAGCTGCTATCACGTATACAAGTTTCGTCCTGTTGGACGTCGGCCAACAGGTGAGCATAAATAATATAATAACATTTAAATTGCTATTATAATAATATCGCTGTTGTTATAATATTATAGGTATATACCTTTTATTAGGTATTATATTGCACGAGCGCGCATCATAATAATATAATAATAAATAGTGTTGTTCCCTCCCCTCACCCCATCAACACGTCGCCGAACCATAGATCCTGAACTCGACGTGTCTTCCACACACGAGCCCTCGCCGAATATATTATAATATAATATTATGTTATTATAATAGCGGTGTCAAATATGCGCGCGTCGGGACCAGATATAAGACGATTGAAACCGTTTAACGTAACGATTTTCGTGAAATTTATAGCCACATCCGGTCGAACTATATATGAGTATAATATATAAGTATAAACAATTGTACAATATACGTGCCTCCCACCCCCAATAGGGAAAAGTGCAACAAAATATATCCGAATTTAAATTTATCTCATACCTAAATAATAATGCATGTGACTAGGTGAGTCGACCTGCTATGAGATGTCAAAAATATAATGAGTTAAATGCTTAAATGAGATTATTTATTTCGTTGATTAGAGTACGCAATTAACCTCACAACTTCACAAGGTACATAATACTAATTATATACACTAAGATGCGGACAAATATGAAATAGACCAGAAATATATTATTTAGGCGTATCCGAGAGATTATTAATATACATAAATCTTTGACTTATTTCCCTGTAATATTAAACATATTCAAAAAATTCATCATCAATAAACAACATAATATAGTATTATAGTGTCTACTCTTACCAATGCCTTACGACACTCAAATACACCTCCTGGCAATCACCTTTTTAAAATACCCAACCATATCAACCAAAACAGGAAGTTCCGGGAAGGTAAAATTACTGTTTCCTGATAAGAAGATCCGATCAAGAACAAATCATTAATGATTTGTTGTTACGGTATTACAGTTAAAATAAAATTATTGTATACTAAGCGTAGTTTGCGTATATCTGATTAGCGTGAGCAAACTATAATATGGTAGTAGGATGTGCGGCTGATAAAATGTGCCCCACGAAAATATACACGCCAATTAATAAATGATCATACCTCACATGCCCTAAAAAGTTCAAATATTTATGATAACTATTTGCATATCATCACTGCATCTTGTATTACCTACCTAAATAAAATAATAAGTTTTTGATAACATGTTTATTGAATAATATTTACAATTTTATAATTAAGTGCCGTGAACATAGATCGTACCATTCCTATAGCTGTTAATTTTATTATTTTTTCATTCTGAAAAGTATTATTTTTGGAACTTGGTTCATAAATATTACGCTTCTGTCCCAGACCCGCAGGGTATGCCAGCGCACACTATGGTCTATGAGGCATAAGTACTCTGGGCGCACGCCCATTTAACACGGATACAGGGGCGTCATTTCAATATTTGATAGGGTAGGGCACAATAATGACTGGCCCTATAACTTTAACACTTTTAAGTATATATAAAAAAAGAGCTCGCTTCGCTCGCTACCTAGCCCAATTTTTATTTCAAATATTATTTTTATACTTTATAATTTATAAAACACAAACTGTAGCCGCTTTTATTAACATATTACTTATTAAAACATAAATACCTAATCTTAACTCACATCAACATATTATTATAATCTTCAATGTAGTTTACTCTGAAAACCAAATAATTAATAATATTTGTATAATATTAATGATAGATTCCCAATGAAATATGCATTAAAGTACCAAAACTGTGGCACTGTTTCACTAAGACACTAGAGCCCTGCACGGGCCTAACTTTTGAAGTCCAAGCCCGTCCAAAATACAATTTTACTAATGATACCCGGCCCGGCCCGATTTGTTTCACTTGGATATACAGTCAGGCCTGGCCCGGCCCGATTAATTTCTTTTAAATATACAAGTGAAGGACCAGGCCCAGCACGAACCCGATTTCGGTGACACCAAGCACGGCCCGGCCCGGGCCAACCAGGGGACAAGCCGGGCCAACCAGGCCCATGCAGGGCTCCATAAGACACTAGGTACTTAAAAAATTAATTATTAGTCAAACACAGTACACAGTACACACTAACCTAACCTAACCTAAGTCAAATTAAATTCATAATGAAAAATCCAACAATCGTTAGTCATTAGAAAACCCGGCCCGCTTAGACCACCGTGGGCCACCGGCCCATTTGGCTACTTTAAAATCTAGGGTTGGACAAATGCATACTCTTGCCCTCCCCCCAAATGACGCCCCTGCACGGATACCTATTATATTATAATGGTCATTGTATTATACTACTTCTAATACTTTCGATAATACTATTGTATGTCGATTCGTCAGTGAGCCGTGCAGACGATGCGACTAATCGACATTATAAACAATTATATTATATTGAAGAAGAAATGTGTCGGATAAAATATTTTTATAATATATATAAGCGAAAACCTTGCCGTGGTAATGACAATATGACATATATATGCGTGTATAAAATACGTAATGGGCGGGTGTGGAGTCCGTTGGCGAGCGAAACTTTAAAAAAAAAAAACTTGCCAAAGGAAAAATGAGAGGCGCGTTTGCCCGACAGCGATTTCTCAGTATACTCGCCCCACGCCCACTTCTGCTTCACGCATTTCCAAAGTACTGATAATGCAATCAACGCGGTGCGCACGCACAATGAGCGACTGATTATTATTATATGTATTATAATCATTATTGTAATCATAAAAACTCTCACGGTGCGATGAAAAGTTTAAAAATAAAAAAATAAATGTTTGGAAGTAGCGATAATAGTATGTATGTACATAGTAGTCCCTCCCTCGCACCCCTAGAGCGAACCCGGTCGGGGTTTTCAATAGATCACTGATTTCCACACGGACAGCCCTCAACCGTCGACAGTCATCACGGATTATTTATTGGAGTTTTTCGGGACCGTTCTATATATATATATATATAGGTACCACGTGTCCACAAAAACATGGTACACTCTGTAACTTAGTTACCTACTTATATCATTTAGCCCGGCACTATCATATACCTACATATTTTTGAATTTTGTTTTCAACCACTGTGGACCATAAAATCTCTATAAATATTTTAACTTTTGTAATTTGCGCTAGTGTGACAAGTTAACTTTCTCTGTGTACCCTGTTTTGGTAGATACACGTTATAGTATATGTTTTTTAGTATGATAATAATACGATTAATACGTGTAGAACTGCAGCTCTAATATTAGTTATAGTGGTGGTTATGGTGGTTATGCGATGGCGGATCAAAAACTCGTAAATGGAGGGGCGGGAATTCTTAATATTTATATTATGAAAACTAATATAATATACCTGTAGGTATAATGGCGTTATGGCGACTATTGTAGTATAATATGTTTTGACCATATTTTTTGCATAACCGTAATACATAAACAATAAACATCGTATAGGCCCCCCACCCCAAACCTGTAGGACCTCAATAACTTTTCATTCCCCTCCACCCGCTCTACTGCAAAACTATCTATCTATGTAAGTAAACAATGTACAAGTGCCTTCTATTAATGCATATATCTAAGTGAGTTGCTATATACTTAATAATATTATAAGTGGCAAAACTCGTATATACATTATCATGCTTGTCGGGAGGGGGGAACTTCCAAGGATTCATTGCGCCGATTTGATATTGCAGTTTTAATATGATAAACATACCTCTCTATATATATGCCAATTATCGCGACGATGTTAGGTATATCCAGCACGCCACGTCACGTATACTCATCAACAATAGTAACAGGTATACCTAACTATATATAGGTACCGCGGACAAGTCTTCGTCGTCCGGATGAGGTTTTCGGAGCGCTTGCGCACATTTTCCGACTTTTCCCACCGCCTCCGTCATAGGTATAGTCGCATTATACCCATCTATATACATATACATCCACAGGCGACTTCCATCATATTATTGCCACGGGCAGACGCGATACACTCCTCCGTTGGACCTCATTTTCAGCATGCAAACGATGCACATCGGCCGATCCGTCGTATGTATCATTTCCGCCGCCGCCGCGAAAGTCGCACGCGTGTTGGCTCCCGCGTTCTTCGGCACAGACTGCGGCGGTTATTTACCCGCAACTCGGCTCGCGGCGGAGGTCTACTATATAATATATTTATAAATTTCTTCTTTTTTTTCGGCGTATTATTATTCCGTTTCCTCTCTTTCCCCCGTCCCATCGCCCGTCGTCGCCCGTCCAATATGTATGTATGTATTCAGAAATTATTATTCATCGAGTGGCCGCCGCCGCCCTTCCCCGCCGAGCTAATTACCAAGTTAATATACACGCGCGGTATACACTCGCACAACCCTAGCTGCAAGGAGCCGTTGCGTGAAAGGCGCAAAGCTCATGCAAGTTTCATCGTAAACGGTCCGACCCCCAACCCCCCCGCGTACAAAACGATCTCCTCATAAATTCCTCCCCTCCCGGGCGTTGTGCATTACGCAAGCAGCACATCAAAAATCGCACGGCCGAGGTCGACCTCCCTGCTTATATAATAATAAAATATATTATCCCGTAGAATAAAACATATTAGGTACCTCCTATATATATATCTAGCTATGGCATATGGGGGTGGGTGGAAATACACTCGAACACAGCAGCCACCATATCTTCTAATCCCCATAGTACCAAATTATTGGTACAGAAATATTAATTTGAATTTATATAATAGCCATGATGTTATATAGGTCTGTTAAATGACCTTAGAGGTTTAAGCCACCCCGATGCAGTAGCTGCATAGCGTAGAATCCTGCTAAGCCCGAAAATCAAAAATCTTGAATGACCGCCGTCTAAGTTCTCTCGATGTCCTTCATTACGTGGAACGTATAATATCTGTGTTTCTTTATATATAGGTAAATCGACCTATTAATTAAAAAATTAAAGTCGGTCGTGTAAGATCGTGGAAACTATGGTGGTTGCAACTGCTAACCATATTGGTTTAAAAGTTGAGCTTTTAATTTCTTGGTACACTCGGTTGTAACCTAATTATTACATGCGATACCAAAAGTAACTTCCTATCATAATGCGATTTGATCGACAAGACACACATAACGTAGCTGTGAATTTAGTTAATATTTTTGAACACTTCCTATACAATGCTATATATAGGTAGGTACCTACGTCTTACCATTATAATATTTGTTACCTAGGTATTTCATAAACATATATCATAATTTATAGAAAAACGAACGTTGTCGTCGAGAACAAATATTATATAAATTATTCATCATCCGACATGTCTGAACCCGAACAGCAGCCGTCGACGTCGAAACCGTTCCGCGACGATGACGACGAAGAAGACGACGACGACTCGCTAGAACGGCCCGAGGCGGAACCGTCGAAGGAGGACGAGGACGACGTCGCTGTCGACGGACCCACTCTGCCGGCGGAACTGTTGGCCGAGGCGCAATCCGCCTTCGCCATGTTCAGCGACGGTGGCGGCCGGATGAACGTCAGGCACCTGTACTCGGCGCTGCGGGCGGTCGGTGTAGACGCGACCGACGAGGACGTCATCACCGTGGTGGACGAATACGATCCGACCGGCCGCGGCCACATCACCGGCAACCAGTGGACGGCGAGCGTGGCGCGCCGGTGGGTCGAAGACGGCGCGCGGCGGCGGCGGTTCCGCGCCATGCTGGCAGCAGGCGACCCTACGTCCACCGGCCAGGTGACGGTCGACCATGTGCTCGACGTGCTCAAAAAGTTCGACCCAAAGTTGCTGACGCCCGCGGACGCCGAAGAGATGGTGGCCAGCATGGATTTTGCCGGCTTGGGAATGGTCGACTACGACGAGTTCATGGAAACCATGGTCCGACCGACCCCGCTTGACGTACCAACATATCAGTAGTCGCAGGCTGTCCGCGATTAATTTTGTTATTATTATTACTATAAAGTATAAAATATAAAATTATACTGTACTTACGTGTGCGTTTGTATGACTACCCGCTGATCTAGGTATCTAATAATTATATTGCGTTTCAGTGTACTTGACCACGTGAAACAGATATTGGTATCATTGTCATTCGTCATTAGACATTAAGACCTATAGATATCTAAACTATACGGCGATGGAATATGGTTAATAACTTTAAACGGTAATTGAAATCATACAAATGAGAATTTAAACATACATAATATATTTCAGGAATGAATTGAATAATGTAAAAAAATTGAAAAAAATATTGTAGCTCTAGCTAGGTATGACTGTAGGAGGTCTATCTACCTATACTTAAAAGTATTGAATGTATCATTATTCAATAAGTAAGTACCTACAGCAATTTTATTGAAAAATTAATTATTCATATTTCCTACTATACTAAATAAATAATTGTAAGACTACTTTGAAAGTAAAGTAAAATTGTTAGTAATGTTCAAAATCGATTATATAGGATCTATAAGTATCAAGTAGTTATTATATACACTTGATATCATGAATTATAGTCTATGACTTATAAATATATTATAATAGCTCAGGCTTCAATACTTGATATTTTTGCTGAACGAAATCGATGTTTTAAATTTCAATCATATCAAGTAGGTAATATTTTTATTAATATTATACTTAATTAACTTAAATTATGTTATACATTTTCTTTAACAAAATCATTTTAAACTAAAAGAATACCTAGGTTTTGCTATCATTTCATTAGAGACCTATAGGGCGTGTAACGCACTAACAAGAGTTTTAATTTGCGTCTGCTGGTACATTTTTTTGTCAATAACAAAATAAACGAACAAGATAAAAAGTAAAAAACATTATATTAAGTTAATAAAATTGTAAAACGATGATAACGGTTTTGAAACTCGAGAATATCTTTCCGAGGGCCGCGAATTGCACTGATTATGTAGTTGGTTTTTGTTAAATGATTTGGCATCTCGCAGAAAATTCTGCTAATAACCGGAACCCAAACAGGGTATAATTCAAATCTCAAAATGGTGCAAAATCTTAGTCTATATTAATACGCAACTACACTCAATTATATAGGCAGGTAACTATAGTAACTGCAAGACTGTGTCTCTGTAGTGTTATCAATGCATAACCTGCTGAAAGGGTTGCGACTTTCGGGCCTAAGTATACATAATAATATTGTAATCCGTAGGTAGGTACATCGAGATGTTGCATAATATAGGTATATAAATATAATAATATGACGAGCACACGAGACGGATGAGAGACGGCTATATGCAGGCTGCGGACCGGCGATAAAACCGAGAAAAAAACCCACCCCGTCGGACAAGTCTTTCGGACAAAAGGGTTTCATACCCCCTCCCTCAAAAACGGCATAATATTATACATTGTATGATATGGAACAAGAGACGGACCACGGGTGTCACTGCTGCGGCGTCTACCCGCGGGGCGGTTGACGCGATATAAAAACGTCCGAATTGTACACAATAATAATAATAATAATAATAATATAATACGACGAGGCAGACGAATGTATAAACAAGCGCGGGGCGCGAAGGGGCCGAAGAAGTTTTTCTCGGCGGACGCGTTCGGTGACAACGGTCGGCCGAGTACGAATCGGCGGCCACCGGCTTATGCGTGCACGAATAATACACGTAATGATACGTATTACTACGCCACATAAACTATGATGATGGATGGACGGAGCTGCGACGAAAAAAGGCCGCGGCTGAGGCGTCGTCGGACAAAACGGGTATTATTTCGGATATATATTTTATTCCCCTCTACCCGTTTTTGGTTTTGATTGATTGCCCGGACACGGGGTGCTGGTTGTTCTTCGCGTCCCCTCGACCACCCCGCGACGACGGCACGGCCGAATTCAATATTCCGCTCGCGCCGCGCCCCGAAGCGGTTCACACGACGGTCGACGGGTCGTTAACGGTGGAAAAAAAAATGACGTACAACCTATTATATAATATAGGTCGGTTTTTTTGTACTTTTGTCATTGAATTTTCGCAGGCGATTTGGTCAGATAGGTACGTACCTATAACTCGTATAAGGTATGATGAGTCTTGTCGAAAAACTACGACGCAGCCATAATAACAGGCCACCATAAATATAAAAATTATAACAGCGCCTACGAGATTGTTGTTAAACTACGTTGTTGCCTAAAAAACTAAACTCCTGTGTCCCAAGTTGCGAAGATCGTAGAGCTGATCCATACAAAACAAATAGATAAAGGTATCTTAACCCAAGGTGTTATTAGTCATGTAGTTTAATTTTTTTGAAATCTCATTAATTTTGTTTAGCAATGTTGAACCAATCGTAAAAAAACTTTTTTAAATGCAGAATACATAAACTTAAAAAAAAATATTTTATGAGAATTTTTAAATAGGTACTTATTAAAATATATATATTGATTAAAAAAAGTATTACTTTTTGAATTAATGAGTCCTATACTTCAAAAAAAAAAAATGTTATACTCAAGAAAATCATAAAAAAAAAACCACTTGACTCAGATAAATGATTTCCCAGTTAAGTTTTCTAAAAAGCAGATTCACAAATTGGCTACATTGAAAAAAAATCAGATTTAAAATATTTTATTTTTAGTATTAAAAACTATTATTTTATACGTGTAGAGCACGGATTATTAAATTATATATGACAAATAAACTTAAAAATATTGGTTGAAACAAAAGTTATTTGTGTTTATTAATTTGTGTTTCCCGTTACACCTGTACATAGGTATATTTATTAGTGAATGTTTTCAAAAAGAAGCACTTACCTCTTTTCTGTCAACTATAATATATTGTATTATCGACAATATGTCAATATATAGGTATGGAACATCATTAGACCAAGTGTGTGTGTTTAAACACCGTATTGCATTTACGGTATGATCACTGCAATAGGCAAGTCCGGAATTAGGGAGACACGGTCCCGGGGACTATTTTGCTTTCTACCCAGCTTTTTTTTTTAATTTACACGTTTACCTATGCCCTATAATATATGCCTTTTATGTGTATAAGAAAAACAAAGGTAAACAAACACCACAAGCTTTAAATAAATACATAAACTATTTGAAAACAAGCCATGGAACCTAATATTAAAATTGTAGCTTTTTTATTAATATAATATTAAGTCTCTGCTTGCGATTATTTTCTTTTTTAATTTTACTTAGAAAATAATTAAGTACTGTTTATATTTTATGTCTATGCACGATAAGCCATTTTGGTGACCAAGACTTTACATTGGCAGAATTATTAAAGATGGGAAAGCACTCAGTTCTCAGCAATACCTTCAGGCAGGGAAATTGGTTAAGACTAGAGTAAGTCCTTGGGCCATTTTTTTTTTACCATTTGTAAGGATTTTAGGGGATAGTGTGAGGGGAAAGAAGTTGAATTATTGGAATTTTGTGATTTTGAACACATTATTGAAGTGAGAGTTAGTGACTTTATGAACCTGATTTAATGATGGAATTTAGAGATATTTATCGAAATTATAATTTGTTATGTACCAACCATGCAGACACAAAGTGTAGACAATTTAACTGAAACGTTCTATGATTAGGAATTTTGGATGAACCCCTCCCCCAACTATATTTGAAAAAACAAATTGTCAACAAAAACTAATGAGCTCCTTATGTCATTTAAATTTTGATAGATTCTTTAACTAATTGGGTTTATTAGTGGACTTGAGGCCTCCCCTTGATGTATTCAAGCCGAGCCTCCCTACTAGAGGGTTTAGTCTATCTACAATACTTAAAATATTTATAGATTTATGATACTAAAATAAATATTTTGTCATTTATAATTTATTTATTTATATTTGTATAAAATATACCTATATATATTTGAGGGCTGCTAGGCAGGAAGTTTAAAGTTAAGGCTGCTTAAATTTTGATATTGGGTAAAAATGACATCCTCCTTCTACACACAATTGACCAATGTAAAGATTGATGTCTGGGAGACCCCTAATTTCTTTCTGGCATAGATGAATAAGGTGTTAAACAGACATAACATCATAATATTTATGAACCTCAATTACCACCTATATAAAATCACAAAACTATTATTTTTTTTTTTTTTAATAATAACAGTTCACATCATATAAATTCAATGAAAGTTTATCACACTTTAAAATCATATTAAATTATGGTATTATACCTATAGCATATAATATTATGAAAACATTTTAAGTATAAAAAAATGTTTCAAACAAATAACAACAATTTAGAAATAAAAATAATTCAAAGCATTTATTTTTTAAATAGTCAAGAATTAAATGGTATAATTAAGATCATTAGCAAGTCTGAAGTCAATACTCTAAAAATAAAATTCCTAATTATTTGAACTACAATAAAATGAAATGTACAAGTTATAAAATATATTGAGCTTGAAATATTTGTAAGTTTTAAGTCGTTTCAAGCATAATATTTATCTACTCGGATATACAAAATATGTTGTAATATGAACCGAACGAGTGACATTTGTTCAAAATAACAGATATAAAACTTAGTATAATAGAAGTTTTTATATAAAATATATGCATTTCATAGTTTATACAAGTTATAATAAGTATTTAATAAATAAATAATAACAATTAAGTAATAAGTTTACGTAGAGGAAAAATAAAAAAGGGTCAGTGGAATATAATGTATTTTCTACATATTTGTGGATTAAATATATGTATAACCTACAAAATTATATTATCCATGTATACATATATAAAATAGTTTATACGATTTTTAACGCTTAGAACTAGTTATGCTTATATTTTTAGTTGCATGTTTTATATTGTATAATATAATATGTACTAAATTGTGTTTGGTACTATATAATGTACAAACATTTTGATTGAAATGTAAAATGGACATTTTATATAAAAAATTAAATAATAATTACTTCTTGAAGTAAATTTAAAAGAATTAATTTACATATTATATGACCTACATTGCTTATAAATAAATTCGTACAAATTTTGAATAAAACCTTTGATTAGAAAAAAAAGATGTCAATTAAAATAATAATAAAAAGGAGTATTTGGTTACAGTCACTACCAAAAAAGTATGTATAGACACGGTGGGGTCACTTGCTCGGACAATCCCTCGACAGGCTTGACTTGATATGTAAAACCTCCAGGGTAGTTCTCGAGGTTTAGTTACCCTGAGATCTATCCAAGATAGTTCAACATCATAAAAAATCGATGGATGATTTTTATTTAAATTTTCCAACAAACACAGTGAGCGAATGAAACCACAGAGTCTATATGTGCTATGGTTGGTAGTCGCAATAACCAATATATACCAAAAAGCAATTAAAGCTACCATAGTTCTTCAGTTGATTTAAAAAATGTATCAAGTCTATAATTTTGTTTAATTGTTATTATATTGAATTCGGATAAAATTAATTACACTACATTTAAACGCAAATGTATTTTAAAACTATTAACGCATTGAAGAATTTAAACATTACAATATATACTTTTTGTTTTAAACATAACATTAATGTCTTTCAAATGCTATAATACAATTCTAAATATGTATTAATTAAGATTGAAAATATAATGCCTGCAAATGCATTTTAAATTAATATACATCGGACTAACCATGTCCTTAAAATAATGTCATATATTATATTTATTATTTTTTGAGGGAAAATAAAATATCAGATTGGTACATTACATATCAAAATATATATTGCCTGTTGGAAAAACATTACATAATAAATAACTTCAATTTTTACCTGATAAATTACTCTGATTCGTTATACCTATAACGCATCATCTTCTTCACACAATCTTTGTACGTTTCACGAGGGCCTGGAACAACACCGACAGCCCTAGTACCTAGTCCAGCATTTGCTAGTCTACCTTCAGCTTCTATTATAGTTGTTCGTCCTTGATTACTTTTACCTAATCCCATTCCTTCTTGCCAACCCATTTTCTGTAATAGTTTGTTACCTTTATTGTCTGATCCAATACCCAATTTGGTTGGTTGTTCATAATCTACGGTAGCTTCTTTAGCCTTTATGTACTTGTCTTTTAAGTTGTTTAAAGGTTTATCAGGTTCGTTATATTTCATCCTTCTTTCTTTTGCTCTATCTCTATATTGAATAACTCGTTTTGATTCATCGTCAGGATCCAACCCTCTTTCGTTGTACCAATTTCTAATATTCTGTTTATGTAAGTCGGACATTTGTTGATGTTTTATTAATATTTCTTTGCTACTAAACTGTCTTTTGCACAACAGACAAGCAAGTTTAACCCAATCAGTATGTTGTTCATCTTCATTTCGATTAGCTTCTTCCATAACTTCATCAGTGTAACTATTGTCATCAGATGTGGAAGCAACTGGAAATTGCTGTTTTTTAGGTTCTGCCTTAGTACCCATTACAGAATACCCAATATCTGCTGCAGCTTGAGTTTTTGCAGTTTGTATTGCAACTTGGGCTGCCACTAAATTTTGTTTGGCAGAAATTTTCTTTTGATTTAATGTTTTTGCCCACTTTTCCATATCCTTAGCAATACGTTTTGCTACTTTTACTTTGTCGTCATCTTTTTTATCTTCTACTGGAGCCTCTTCTTTTTTAGGTTCATTATTAATGTTATTTGTATCAGAATTTGAATTTTCATTTGAAGGTGCTGATAAATAGGTCTGTTTTGTAGCATCCCAATAAAGAAAACTATTCGTAAAACTATTAAAATAATACTGCGAGTTTGCATCGTAATAGAGCTTTGTGTGTGGGTCATAATAATAACCAGATCCTTTGTCATATTGATAAGTAGATAAATCAGGTGGAGAGTATGTGGCATCTCCTTTTCCAGATGGAGGTTGACTTAAAGGATCAACTTTATTAGCAATAGGTAATGGAAAAGATGGAACGGCTTGTGATATCACAACTGTACCAACAGGTGCGTAAACAGCTGAAATAGGTTGTACAGACGGCATGGAAGGCATATTAATAGTCTCTCCCTTTTGAATTTTTTCTGTGTAAAAGTTAGTGTAATATTGTACATAAGAAGTTCGTTCAGCAGGAGTTTTTGCATAAATATTTGCACTAAATTCTGCAAGCCTAGGAACATCAGCTATAGTGTAGTTTGGAGTTTCTGGTTTTTGATTGCTCCATTTAGCTGCTTCTACTGCAGCATTACCCATTGATGCAGTAGCTATTGGTCCAACTGGTCCAAGTTTACAATATGACACAAGAACTTCCTTTCCATCAATAAGCAATGGATCTTCCACTATTAATGCGTTATGGAGGTACATAGCATCAACCACATTGTTCATTTCTAAGTAGCAAAGACCTTTAGAGACATTTGTCAATGGATTTCGACCGATTCGAACACTTCGAATAGGCAGTGTTGATAGTGGCTGTATAGCTTTAAGAACATTTTCTTCAGTTGTAAACAATTCTAGTCCTCGAAGTAAAACTGTATGTGTAGGATAAGAACTTACTTCTTTTGTGTGATCAAATATTTCACCCACTTCCCTTGAGGCTCCACATACAAAACAGCTTTCCCTGCGCTTAAAGTTATGAGCATTGCATTTACACCACCAATCAGATAACATTTTTTCAGGGTCAATTGTAGAAATAGTATACTGCATAATTGCTCTGAAGTTATCTCTCAGCATCATTTCGCCCTGTTTACTTTCCATAAGTGTCTCAGCTTCTGCTTTTGTAAAAAATTCCACAAATGCAAACCCGCGAGATGATCCAGTGTCTTTTTTCCTAATCAGACGTATATCAACAGGTGTAAGACCACATTTCAGTATCTCTTTTCTTATATCAATTTCAGATATATGAGGAGCTAAGCCACGAACTATGATAGTTTTATTTGGAATTTGTTTTTTAAATGTGTACCTATCAAAATCTTCTTCACGATAATATTCTTGTGATCCTTCTTGATTTCTTCTTGTATCTACAGTATTATTATAGTGGCGTCGAGTACTAGTAGTAGCTGAGTCTGAATATATGTTTCGAACTCTTGGCCCATCTGAACCTTCAAGACTCCTTGAACGACGTTTTCTACGTTCATCATCACTACTATTATACTGACTTGTTTGTGAGTCACGATCACCCGGAGAATATCTACTCCTTCGTTTTGGAGATCTAGACCGGGATCTAGATCTTGATCTAGATCTAGACCTACTCCTTGACCTTGACCTATGGTGCTTTTTATGTTTGCTATGTCGCCTACTACCATGTCTACTTGAACTCTTATCATGTTTACTTTTTTGGCTATGATCACGACTTCTACCTCTTTCTTTACTTTTTTCAGTTTCCAGAAATGAATCTACAGATTTATACCAATTAGTTTTATTATTTGAAGTATCTACACTTTGTTCATTGTTGATGCTATGATTAGATCCGTTTGAACGAGGAGATGAATCATAAGCTACCAAGTCCATTTCAACACTTCGTCTAGTAGATGAGTTTACCTCATCATTTGAATCATAACCACATGTATCCTTGACCACAAACTCTGCGTCCATCTTTACAATGAAACAAACAAACAGACAATATATATTAGTTTAAGAAACTTATTAACTTTAAATTTGTATTCCTCATACGCCTTGGTCCCTTTTACGACCTTCTTCAGATATGACTTTCTTTTATTATTACTTACCCAAAAGTAATAGAGTTAATTAAATGATGCAAATTAGTTACATACTATTCATTTAAATTAACATTACTTATATGTAAACAAATTATTATTATGTCTATAAAAAAATGAAACTATTTGGATATATAATTCCTTGGCATAGTTTCTCTATTCGGTAACATATTATACATTTGTATTTATAAAAATTACAATTAATATAAGGCATCATAATATATATACATAAATGGATTATTGTTAATTATTAAATAATGATCAACATATAAGACTACAGTTAAATTTAATTTAATTTGGTCCTACCTCAAACAAAAATGAATGTTCTGTGAATGTAGCACAGGCAACGTAGCTTTAACTTATTCTTGACAGTTGTTTGGATTGTTGAATAATCTGTAATACAATTTGTATTGAAATTGAGTGCAATAATTAGAATGATCAATTTATGATCAACAGTGGACACTTCGTCAACAACGATAATCAATCTGTCAGAGGCTCAAGATGAATTTCTGACGCATAGCCGATAACGACTAACATTGTTTAAAATTTGACTAACCTTTGGATATTTATAGTACTAGCCGAGAACTAGTTTGGAACAGTCCTAAACAACCAAAGCGTAATGACTGAACAGGCTGATACACAAATCTGCAATACATTTACAATGACTTATGATATTATATCCAAATATATTTTAAAAATCCATTAATCAAAACAGTTGACTCCAGTGGTGAAACTTATTTAAGAACAAAAATGTGGTTTTTCATGTATTCTTCTAGTTCTTAACATATTTGTGCAAACTAAATTTACTATGCTTTAAAATATTAACCATATAATATTTATATACAAGCTTAGATAGTTACTAGTATGCTATAACTTATTTAATTATTAAGGTATAAAATAAATCTATTCATATTAACTGTTGAGACTTATTATATTTACAGTTTGATACAAAAGAAAAACCCTAGTTATGATATTATACAACCAACTTAAAATTACTATTAATTATATTATAACTAAATAAGCTGAATTACAAAAGTAATTATGAAACAATCCATTTTACATCATTTAGACTTTTCAAATTATCATAACATTCCTAATATTACCTATTAAAAATGTAGGTAACATTACAAAAATGAAACCAATCATTTTTTTAACTTAAAATTTGAAATAATCTGGGTCGACAAAATTTCAAAATTTTTAACTAGCTATTAAATTGTTGAAACTACATTTTTAGCCTTATAACAAAAGCGTTAATGGAAATATTTTAAGACATAAAATAAAAGATGTACATTATTACTAAATATTATACATATATGCAGCAGATATATCAGAAGTTTAGTTGGAATAAGCAATTATCAAAGTAGTTGTGTATTTATAATATGTAAACTAAGTGATCTATTTATCCTAAGACACTCTTTTTCAAAAACTATAAATATTTTTGAAAATATATTTATAATGATTTATTATTAACATTTTTAAAATTTTTAACTTTTTTATTCAAAATTTTGATAAATTAAAATGCTATAAAAAAAATTCTGCTTCATAATATAAAATTAAAAATGTACATTGTCATTCAAAAGAATAAAAGCATTAAAAATATAATTTATTTCCATACATTATGTCTAGTAACAACGTAAAATGATTGTAAAATTAAAAATATGTATAGAAGTTAATTTTCTGAAATAACGTTAAATTGATTACCAACATTCAACTTCAATATAATCAAATCAATCAGTATAATCAATCATGGAACATGTATATTTATAATAAATAATAATGTATACATATTAATATGATAAAAATTGTAGATCAAGTTCTAATTATTATCAACTGTTTTATTTATATAGAAAACATGAAAAACTATTATTGGTTAATAAATTACAGTATATACATCCCTAATGATTTTAATATTTTTATTTGATATTAAAACAAAACTTAAAATATTGTTAGATTTAATCTGGGATTTTATAATACAGTCTAAGACAATATCATTTGACATTTTAAATCGAACAATAAATCTGTTAAAAAACAATGACTAATTTAATTTAAATACATTTTTATAATTCGTTATACTTTAAAAAAAAATAATTGTAAATACAACGAAGGAATCTCTAATTTACTTTTTATATCAACATGATTTTAAAATAAAAAAATATTTGAATACCTGCACAGTGTATTATAGTACCTACCTCATTATAAAACTCAATTGAACGTTTAATCATCAATAAAATATTTGCATATTATACTTTGTAAATGTATGAAGCTAAATTGATGAAATTAAGAAACTATGAAATTGTTTTTAACATCAACTTCAGATGATTTTATCATAACATTATTAATCTCTATCTATCACATACTATGACGTATTAAAGCGAAACTAATATTTTCATTTAATATGGTACAAATGGACACATCTAACCTTCAAATGGTATTCAAATTTATAGGTTATAAGTTATAAGAAATAAATTATTGAAAAAAGGCTATGCACTTTTTCGGTAATTTTGTTTGTTAGGTAATGCTTAATAAATTTGAACAGTTTGCAGTTTGGCTATGAAATGATAAATGCAAAGAATTGTTACCTAAGCCATAATGAGTGTATGGACAATAGATACAACAAAATATGTTATGCTGACAGGCATTAACTTAGGGCAATCTAGTATGTAATAGTAGACTATAGTATATTAAAAACATGATTTTTGTAATATATTAATATAGTATAATTGTAAAATACTACTTAATAAAATTAGATAGGTAATTTAAACCAATTATGAAACATATCATTATTTTATGTACCATTGGTAAGTGGAGTAGACAGTATATAATAGGTAATATATTGTAGGTACCTAGGTTAAGTTTATAATTCAACAAATAGCCAATATGACCATACAATACATCTTTGTCTTAATGAAATGTTTGTTAAACTTAGTATTCATAAAAATTCTGATAAACTGATATCAAAATATAACTTCAACTTAAGTAAAAAATTTAGCTTACCTACTAAACATAAAACATAGAATACAACATTATGCACTTAAAAAGTCAACATAATAAATACCCAACAAAAATGCAATACAACTATAATACATATACAATTATAGAAACAAGTAACATACAAAATATTTTATAACATGATCCACACAATTTAATGATAGTTCATAAAATAGTAAAGTTATAACTTTGATATTCTATATATACCTATAGGCATACTAGGTAATTGTTAACTAATAAAAAAAATCTGTAGAAACCTAATAATTAAAATTGAAATGTGCATACATCCTTTATATTATGTATATCTTATAGTGATGGTGTTCTTCATCTTGTCAAATAATCTGTTAGATATACTTTTTACACTATATTGCAATTAATTTAGATCCTGATACATCTTTGTAAACTAATAAAATTTAATACAATATTTGAGTACTAAGCATCTGAAACCATTTATGTTATTTTTTAAATGACATTGATGGTTTAAGAAACAATAATTTAAGTGTGCAAAGTCTTCTTAATAAGACATTAATTAGAAAATATTGAGTTGGGTTCGGTAGATAAAAGTTCTCAAAATTGGACAATATTAAGATGTTACTCACATATAATAATTAGTGCTGATTGTGTGCCGTATCTCAGATTATATGGTATAGATTGTTTTAATGGTAGAATAAAAATATAACCACATTGCTGAGAAAAAAATATTTTAAATCCCTAGCTATCTATAACACTTCCGAGTTTTTAATAGGCACCATAAATCGGCATTCATATGTACAAATAAACATATTAAAAATAGGTTAATTCTTGTACTTAAGAATTGTATAATATAACAATCAAACATCAATAAAATATGTAGTTGTGTTGGAATCTTCATTGAACACATCAACGATGAAAAATTATTTTTAAACAACAAACAAAATGAATAGTTATTATTGGAATTGTAGTCGACCGCAATAGGCTGTTGTCTACTTACCTATAACCGAGCTTCAGCAAACGATGAAAATACCTTCGTCCGACAAATGACTTATTGAGCAGAACGTTTTTTGGCTGTGTGTCACCGAGAAAATATCACTCCGAACACACAATGTTTCGATGACGTTGACATCTTAATAACGATTAACGAGTACTGCTATGAAACAAAAATTACACGTAACATCGATTTTAATTTTAAATTATTAAAACATTTAAATTTTTGTTCATTGGTGTTATGATTTACGAATATTTACGACCATTGTGGCATTGTCCATTCGTTATCAGCATCTGATAACGCGGGCCCGGGCCGAAGCACGCCGTAAAATTCCAAAGAGAATAAACAGACTGACAACCCGCTCTTTTTTAATCAATACCACAGATACCTGTGTAAGGTACCTTCGACCAAGATAGTATAACATATATTTTCTATATACTCGAAGGTAGGTACAATCAAAGCTGGGCATTAACGAGTTAAAAATTAAAATTAAGTTAAAACGTTAAGTTAATATTAACTAAGTTAAATAACTAGTTACTTTTTTTTGAAACTAAATTTTAACTTAATAAGTTGATTTTTTTTTACAAATTTAACGTGTTAACATCAAGTTAATTATACACAGATTTCTTAAGATTAAGTTATATTTTAAATTTGATACAACCCATTGATTTATAACTTGATACCTTAAAGGAGCACACAACACAAATAAAAAAATTCTTTAAATTTTTTTTAAATGTTAAATTATTGTAGTTATGGTTATATGAAATGATTTTGTGAAGATACAATGTAAAAAAAAATATTACTTTAAGAGATATTAAGAGATATAGAATAACCGCGTGACGTCACTGGGCCGGAGTCATCGAATTGCCTATCTTATACGTGTAAAAATTCCTTGCTTCACACAACGATTTATCAACCTAAACATTTTCTTTTTAAAATTTAATTGACGTATAAATGTGTGGTTTTATATGTTTAAGACGATGCAAGAATCAGAATTTCAATATTTCAATATTTAGTTTTTTAAGTATTAAAAATCTTAAAACAGACATTTTGGTTAAACGGCGGACCCGTTTTTCGAACTCCGCGCACCGCTCGCCATGACATGCGGTTTAACCAAAATGTCTCTTTTAAGATTTTTAATACTTAAAAAACTAAACGTCATATTGAAATTCTGATTCTTGCATCGTCTTAAACATATAAAACCACACATTTAAACGTCAATTAAATTTTAAAAAGAAAATGTTTAGGTTGATAAATCGTTGTGTGAAGCGAGGAACTTTTACACGTAAAAGATAGGCAATTACGATGACTCCGGTCCAGTGACGTCACACGTCTTTTTTCAATTGCTCATAACTTTTTTGAATAATGTGAGTAGAAACGTAAAACCCATACCATTATCCTTAGAATTGAACATTCTTTCAAATAAAAAAAACTTATTTTCAGTGTTGTGTGCTCCTCTAAGAAATATTAGATATAAATATATAATATAAAATAAATGAAAAATGTATAATTAATAAATAATTAATCTAAATTTATATTTATATTTAGTCATATAATCGTATACGGGTCGCGACGTTCGTGTACTTAATTAGTTTTCTTGTAAACCAAGGCATAAATCAACCTAGTGACATTACTGACATTTGAACTCACACGCCACACATCCCGAGAAATACGTTATTACTTATTACCTGAAATTATTAAAATAACTCATGGGGAAAAAATTATTTCTGAAAATCTTTGTTAACGCTCCGATTCAAAATATTGAAGCTAATAGTAGAACTTGTATAATTTGTGTATTTACTATTTATACTATTTTAAATGCCCACCCTAAATCCTCAGTAATTATTGCGAAGTATCCTACATGGTTAGCCACGCATGGGTGCAGAAATCTAAACTTGACACAACTTTCAAATCTGTCATTCATTTTGTAAGTAAGTAAGTAACCTATTTTTCTTACTGATTCGAAAATAATTAAATTTATTATTAAGTTAATTTTAACTTAATTAATTTTTTTTATTAATTTTTTTTTAACTTAACAAAGTTATAAAAAATACTATAGTTAACTTTTAACTTAACTTAATTTTTTCTTATATTAACTTAACGAGTTAAAAAAAATCGTTAACTTGCCCAGCCTTGGATACAATAAACATAAAATATTTGTCGTATGTATCGGGGACTGGATGGCGGCCTTTTAAAACTTTTTTTTGCCAACCAGGAAGACATGTTATGTTCAATAATTATAATTAACCTAATCATCATAATTAAATATTATTATAAACCTGCAGTAATGTAATAACTTATGTGTCATGCATTGCATAACATTATGTTTGTTATAAAATAATAGTACAATATTTCAATCTTTTGACGGCTTTCAAATATTTATATGAATGTGTAAAATATAAGCTGGCCCACGAACTACAAAATATTGGACCACCAATAATAATATTAATAATTAACGGTCCGTTATTGCTTGCCACTGAGACCTCACCGTATAAAATACTATCATTCGGCCATGGGCTGCAGCTGCAGTCGTTAATCAAAAATCCAAAATGTCAATAGGTACTCTTGGTCGAGACTTTCAGACTTCTTTGTATCTCTATAAGATCTTATGCGCGTCTGGTACGTGATATTTTTATAGAAAACGAGTAAACACTTCTGACAATATTAAAAAATTGTATTTTATTATAATAATGTCAGTGTGTCGCTGCAGTGATTTAAAATGCATCATATAGATAATATACCTCACTAAAGTCTATAACGTTAATAAGTCAATACTTTTATGACGTTATATAAGCTCATTTCTAAAATATCGTTAGAATTAATTATTTTGACTAGTTATTTCCATAATAATGAAAAGCCCTGCCATTCACTTTAATAACAAAATCATTATAATTATATTTGATAAGGGATCTGACTAATAAACGCCGAGAGTCGCGCGACCGTGACTTAAGTGTTGACTACTCTGTTGAGTGTTCTGCCCGCGGGTTTATTCGTCGTCGTCTCTATAAATGTGAGCTCGACAGTTGTATAACACAGTTGCAGTCACGTTATCGCTTTACATTTGAGACGCGTTGTGAAAAAATGATGCTCAAAAACAACATGATGATAAATGATAATAATATTTCAATAATTATTATGGCGATGACGATGGGCGGCGGCAGCCGGCGACGACGCTTGTTTTGGCGCGGACCGTTGCCGCGGCGGTTACCTGGTTGTGACCGATCTACTGCCGCCGCGATGCTTTAATGGCTGCGGCCCTGGTAGGCCGACTCGCATTGCGCACAACAGCTGGTATGATCGACGCTGCCGTCGAACGTCACGCCGGGACGACGGACGCCGGCTCATGCGATCCCGATCCGGTGTTTCGCCTAAAGTATTTTATTGTATTTCATTTAGTACATTCCTAGTCGTTTTTGACGACAGTAGTTTTTACTTTATTTATTTATTTTAACGTTTAAATCATAACATATAATAATAATATTTATACAACGTTTATTTATTTAACTATCAATTCATTTTTGTTTAGATGATGGGTAAATCACTAATAGAATAAAAAAAAACAAATAACTTTGTAGGCTTGGAACTAGATTTTAAATTTTCACCCAGAGTATTTTTTTACGGAAGTTGCTTTTATGAAATCAGCTCCAAAGTCATTTAGGCTAGTATTATAAAAATAAGTATATATATGTATAGATAGTCGTGAGTTTTCCAACTTCCGGAATCGTTTGTAGTTTTTCGGAAGTGAGCGTTGTAGTGATGTATAGCCGTATACTAGGACATGTATAATATGATTATAAATAATAAAAATCCATCGTGAGTATATAGATAGTGCCACGGACGAGTTTACAGGCGAACTTAAGGTTTTTCTTCGAAAGTGTTACTCAAAATTTCCTTCTATTTACCTTATTATTTTAAGACTACACTTTAATTAATATGCGATACTATATTATATGAACGTTTAAAGTATTTTTCGGCCAACCACATTGTCGAGTTTGTCCTCCGTCAATCGCTATGTTGATACAACAGGTATATAATATGTAAAATAATATTCCTCTAAATACCTAACACTTATTATAGGTATTATATGTATATTTTTTTTATTAATCTTAATTATGTCGGCTGTTAGGATATTAAGCTAACATTACATTAACAATTTACATAATGTTTACATTTGCATAAGTTTGGCTTGGATAAAGTTATACAATACAACTATACAAGTTGTAGGTACCTTCATACAATTTAGATTTCAGTTTCCAAGTTAATGATATCAATGTTTTATAAGAGGTCGGGTTGAAGTTCTTCTTCTATAGTTGTGGTACCACCACGTACCTATGTGGCATGTGTTTACTGTTTATTTCTTCAGTCTTCGAAATTTTTACTGTCGATTAGAATATGTATGATTGTGTAATCCACACTCGCATGATTCACATATGGAAGAGTCGTTTGCTATGTTTTGTTTACCTTTATTAGTTTATTATTCAATTATTTATTTTATTATAAAGTGGGTAGTGTAAAATGTTTAAATGTAAACTATAATTTTATTATATTATGAATAGTAATATTGTATAAATAGTCTTATGTTTTATATGCAACGTTTTGAATTAAATTTTTTGATGTTTTAAGTACAACGAAAAAGAAAATTAATTTTATCTGCAATACCCAGTGCTGAACGGTGGCGTTTCGCTTTACCACCATATTCTTATATTATTATACCTTGTAGAGCTTCACCAATCCCCCTAAAAACACTATTTGTGCTTATGTCCGGGATACTAAATAATAAATATATCTAGAAACAAATCCATGATATTTTCAAAGGGTAAAATTTAAATATTTTTACCTAGTATAGGTACCCAGGTAAAAAGTAAAGAAAATATAGCACTATTTAGGTCTGCTGCATATATAATATAGTACCTACTACCTATAGGTTTGGACGAAACCGCACGTAATTGAGTAGAACATGTAATAGATGTGTTAAATTTAAATTGAATGATATATTATCATAATGCATACATACAATTTACAAAGAACGAGTTGAGAATGAATTGAAACAATCATATAATATTATTATGTATTTATGTCAGCCAATATTGACTATTTATGTATTATTAGTTATTACTATATTAGTTATAGGTACACGTAGGATGTAGCCACGTAGGTTGAACACATTTTTGACAAAAACATTGCATATTATTATGTTATAATTTTAATATTGTATATATGATCACAATATATTATTAAGACTGTCATTAACTTATACCTAAGTCAGAAATTATGAACCTGGATTGTAGTTAATAATATAGTTATAGGTTCAACTTATAGGTACCTATACGGTTATACGGCTATAAGGCTATACAATGTGTATCAGAAGGTTGACATGACTAATACAATAACTTTTTCATATGCCTAGTCAATATTTTAAAAATTGTTTTTTTTTTAATTATTTTATAAATACTTGATATATATTATATATATAAGTATAGTGTACATATTTTCATTTTTATTTCAATCTAATATTAAAGCTATACAACACTTACGAACGTAGATTCGCTTTACATATTATACGTTTTTTTAAGACGAAGATAAGCGACAACATAATATTTGTCATCGCAGTCTTATACTAATGTATTATAACTTGTGAAATTTCAATGTGTATAATATCAATTTTCATATCATATCGCATTATACACTATATCTGTGGTGAAGATAATTTGCCAAAGGTCAGTCCATACGTCTAAAAATATATATTTTATAGATGAGGAAACGAGGTACATCGTTTATTTTAAATTTAAATTACTTGGTAGAAATGTTTTCTTTTTAGATGACTAAAACTTATGATGGCTTAACAAATAACGTGTTTTCAATATTTAATATTTAAATGTGTGTTTCCAATAGCCTTGGAATGTTATAGACTATAGACGAAACAGTTATACATTTATAAAGTCTCAAGCAGAAATAGACTTATGTATGTCCGTGTGTGTGCGTACGTTTTTACCATTGCAATGTTTGTGGCAGTATCGTCCTTCAAAATACTACGGCAAAAATAATAAATAAAAACTTTGGCCAAAATAATGGGAAGTGTTAAATCCGAAAATTGAGTCTTCAATCATTTTTATTATCGCCCACTCGTGTTCCTCTATAGTTCGTCGATAAGATAGAAAAATATATACGATAAGATACACTCCCTTATTCTTGTTCGCCATTTTTTCCCCTCCTCTTTGTACACTCTCTTCGTCTTTCATTTCCACAACATACACACGGACGGTATAAAATGTCGTTTAATGAACAGAGAAAACCTTCTGACCGAAAGCACCTGTATATATAGTATATACGTGTGTGTGCGCGTGTCTGTGTGGCTGTGTTTACGGTTATTTTTTCTCTCATCCCTGTCTTTGTCGTTCTCTCTCTCTTTCTTTCACTGCCAAAAGTCCATCCATAAAACATTAGTTTCAACGAAAAGGCGCCCGGTGAAGGGAACTGCTAACTTATGGATACTGATGACTTCGCTCAATGAGCTCTACGGACCATATTTCAAAAAAAAAACCTATATACACACACACACATAAACAGAGTGCGGTGAAAGCTTCTACTTCACGTTTCTTTCCGCATGATAAACTGTCTGTATGACAAACACAACCGAACTTTTCCAAGTATCTGGTTGACGTTTTATGGGGTTAAAATAGCAAAAAGGGCGGTAGTTGCAGCCATGATATGTTTGTGTACTCGAAAACAAACGGAATAACTTCTTGGAGTCGCTTGTTGTTTATTTTTTAATTTCGTCCAATGGGTGGTCTGCCTGTTTGTACACGTGTTTTTATCAAAAGTAAAAAGTAATAACAGTATCTATATTGAAACTCGAAAGCATTGAACGATTTCAAATACAAATACCATGATACATTGAAGATATTATAAATATAATGTATAGTTAATTAACTACCAACCTATTACTCTTCAGTTCAATAGAAAATCTCAGAACGTTATCTCTGAAGGTTTTAGAAACTTAGTTTTGTAAACTCATTTTATATTTATTAATTATATGTTTGGGTTAGGTATATAACCTTTGTAAATTAATTTTGAATAACACTTGTATTTAATTATATTTAAAATGTTTAAAAATAAATGTCTATGGTTTCATAATATACTGCAGTCATTTAATAGATATAGTCTTATATAGCTGAATTATATAATAGTTCATCTAAATACTAATCCTTATAATAGATCTCAAATTATTATTTTCATAATAATTCAAATATTGTTCGAAATATACATGGCATGAATTATAGTTTGCTATCTTTGAAAAGTCATAAAATAAGTCCTAAAAATTTGTATTAGGTTCACTTGAATTCAGTTATTGCATAGCCTATGTACAGCATAAGAATTATAAATAATACTTATCTCTGTAGAAGATTTTTATTTTATATTTAATAATATATATATTTACAAATAATATGGTATTATTTGGTAGAGTTGGTACTCAAAAACAAAATCCTAATTAAAATCTAAAAACATGTAGTCTTATAAATTAAGCAATTATATTTTTAACTACCTATGTTAGTTTAACTTACCTACATGTTTTATGTGAGGTAAGTATATACTATCTAGTACCTACATGTCATTACGAGGAAGTCTTTTTATAGAGCCTTTATTTAATATAAAAGTTTTATTTTATGTTATTTGGGATGTATACCTGCGCTTGTAAACGTGTACACAAAGGTATTAAATACATTTATTATTAAATGCACGTGTAAAGCTAACAATGAAATCGTTTTGTTTATTATATACATTTTTCACGGTTTTAGTAACTACATTTTAACTTGATGCATATCCCCCCTCACACCACCCAAAAAATAAAACGGAAAAAATAAACTTTATTTTATGCTTCATGTCAACTGCTCCAACATAACACAATAAAAGTATAAATGTTCACGGTAGTAGTGACTATCCCCAGTAATCCACTATATACATTTTATTATCAGGCCACTTAGGGCAATAATTATACGAATTTCTCCAAAGAGGGTTTGTCGGTGTTTTTTTTTTTTTTAATTAATGCAAATGGATTCACCATATATAATCTATTATATTATTGTTCCACATTTCAGAGGTCAGTGTGTAATGACGGAAATGGAGACCCACGTCACACACCGGGCCGCCCTTGTCATCTTTTAACGGATATAAAAATAATTGTACTCGCAGTGAAGTATAAGTGTATAATAATAACTAATATATTATTATTACATATTTTAATACACGTGCATTTTTTTTAATCCAAAAACCATTCATCCACTGCAGTATCGCCGCTTAAAATTCCCATATTATATAATAATGTAGGTAAAACAATTACATATATAAGTATATAACACATATGTATATAAATATATAAACATATAGTATAATAATATAACTGCAGCTTAATATTCCATGTATATAATATTATAATAGTTGTAATTTATTATTTTAAATAATATTTAACAACAATAAAACGATAACGAATTCTGGGTTTTCAAATCTTCATCCTGGCCCGACGCTTAGCCGGTCCCGATTATACTATTATTATTATAACGCTTTTTTTTTATTGTATTTTATTTAATGCGCTTGTGAGTCCTTCGCTTGAAGTGCATATACTAGTGCGAGTGTCGGTGTGAGCTGCAAATCTGGCATCCGGGGGTGTTATCGAGACTCGTGTGTATGCAAATAGGCCCGCTTACATGAATTATATATATAGAGAAAACAGTGTTAATTTTCCCACGTATCGCCTTCATCCGATTATTAAATAAACACACGTATATATTATATACGTCAACAGAAAAGTGGGAGAGTGTGAGCTCGATTCCAGTTCGTTGGATTTTATGCATAAAATAAAAATAAACCCGGAAATCGAGTAGGTACCTATATTATACAGACTTGTTTTAGAGAACTCTATAGTATATTATAATGCTAAGGCATGAGCTATATTATATGTTAATAATATTAATAATAAAAAATAACCATTTTATAGATTTCAAAACAAAGTTCTCTGTAAAAACAGCTTTTAAATTGTCAATAAAAAAAATTATAAACCCCGCACTTGTGTATATAGGTGTGTTTTATTAAAACAAACATATTGTGACGCACATTACAATGAATAATAAATAATTACATTCGTTTTGATACACGTCGAGAAAAATATTCATTTGTGTTGTCTGCAATGATACGTTAAAAAAATTATATAATTTAAAATGCTTATAATTTATTTTATTATTATTTATTATTTTTGTTAATACATAATTCGCTATACATATAGTTTATAAACTATAAATACATTCAATGAAATAAATAATTATTTATTACCATTAATAATATTTCTATTCAATTTTTCAATTTAACCATTACTAAATTGAAGCCTCACACCACGGTATGGTAAGAATGTAAAAATGAGATATAATTTAGTTATTATTAAACCTTGTATTGGTTTTTTGTGCACATTTTTAATTCCAGATATTAAACTAGGAATAAAATATATTTCCGTTTATTCAACTATATTTACTTTATACCAACGTTAAATCAAATACGTAAAATCTGCAATATAAATGAATAAGTCGATGTTTCTAAAGTGAAATAGAAAATTTCAATTTCAAATAATTGTTTTACCTACATTTAGACTTTGTATACTTATATACTATGTATATTATCAGAATAAAATACACTCGAAAAATCTAGAGGGTATAATATACCTCTATCCATCTACAGTTCACTGCATAGAATAGTTTAGGGTCTTTTTTTATATTTAACGCCTACATTATAAAATTAAAATGCAAAAATATTATAGTATGATACCATATATTTTGTGATTAAGTAAACCAACATAATTTTTTCTGTAAAAGTCTAACGGTAAAATGTTACTTTCTATAAAAAAAATTGCACTTACTATTTACTATTTAGGTACCTACAGTTACAGTAATTGTATAGAAATGAAGTAAAAATTCGAAATTACAACCTTATACCACGAGTTATGAAGTACTTGAGAACTGAAGGTGGAAAAATACCTAACGCATGGGAAATGGTACGCGAATGGCCGGGGCGGGTGTATATACTTGGCACCTAATTAATATATTTTTTGGCCTTTCTTTCGGACCGCGTACTTAACCTAGTATATATAAATACATATATATATATATATATATATATGTAAAGTAGGTACCTAGTATATATATTATGTATAAATTATATTGCAGCCAACCACACGAACTAAATAATTACGTTTTAATCGAACCCTCATGCTGGCAATGTGTATATATATATAATAGAGTGGTGTAGTAATAGTAATTAACACGCGCGTTTTGACAGCCATAATCTGTCTTGGGCTATGGGAACAAAAAATGTGTGTTTGCATTATATTCGAAACTGGAAAAACGAATCGGCCTTGAGTAATTTTTATTCTATTTCAACAGAAACCGTGCGTATATACATTTCTACGCCACAGACGTGGTGTGAGAGTTCTTATGAAGAAAAAAAAAAAATAAAAATAAAAACACGATGATGGTTATCTGGATATAGTGAGCGACCTTTATGTCGTTAATCATTTTCGGACGCCGGTAATTATTGCGGAATTCGCATTGTATGCGTAGTAGAATGACTTGCGATGACGGGGGCAAAAGGAAATGGCCGAGCAGGAAAAGTCTTGTGCTCGTACATAATATAATATACCTATGAGCACCTACCTATGTTACAGTAGTGCTGATTATATAACAATATTCAGGAAATCAAAAATGTTCTTTTGTCGACTGTCGTACGCACAATGCAATTTTGTCCTCATGCATATCTGTCGCAATAATATTGATCGCATGCACGACTTTTAGTCGGATTGAATTTTTCATTATAAACATTGTATATACCTATTCCCTTACATACATTTAAATTATGAGAGCCAATTCGCGAGTAGGTACGGGGTAGTGCCGGTATGGCCGTATCCTACGGTTTTTATTTTATTGCGGTAAGCCTCCACATTTTACTACTCATACATATTATAATTGGTAAAATGTGATTTGTGAACTAAAAGATGGTTATATTTCAATCGCTAATCGTTTGATAGCACATTTTGAATAGATTTTTATTGGAAAACAAATATTAAAGTTGACAATTAACGTGGTGAGACATTATAACACGTATGGTTATACCTACTGTATAAGCGTCACACCTATATAATCAAATAATAACAAATTGTGCGTTGTGTTAAAAATGTACAGTCGTGTATAGTGAGACGAATAGTTTGATGTATAATATGAATAGTATTATAATAGGTATATGCACACACGATGAAATCTCAACGACAAAAGTATTGATGGCATCGACAGCGTTGCAGGTATATGTTATGACTTATGAATAAGAGAATATCACTTGGAAACCACTCTCTGTCGTCCTTTCGAATTTATTTTTCAAAGTAAAATATATAGCTTTACACTATTTCCAACAAGTATATATTAAGTATCAACCTGTTTATAAAAGTTTTCCACGAAATCGGTTTAGACGCGGATACATAGAACTTTTGGAAAGGTACCTGTGTGTGCACCGGGCAGGAGGGTATAGGAAAGGTATATCCACTCGTATTGGATTTACGCGGCAAAAACTGAAAGTATCTAAAGTACTCTCATTTTTGTCACCTATCTTCCCGCCTCAACCCACTATATTGTCATCATTTCCGTGTACCCATACGTATTTCTGTATACCGGACACATGCATAATTTATGTCCTCCGTATCCGGTGTGTGTGTGTGCGTGACTTGTGATGTGTGTCTTTTCATTCTCCCGACCTCGACTATACATGCCTTTGCGTGTTTATCCCAAACTACGTGGGACGTTTTTCCTTTTTCATGCTACATATATTCCTTACACTTTACACAGTGATACCTATATAATCTGAAATTTATCTAATGTACCTGGTATCTACTACTTAGATCATCTGATATAGCCTGCTGCAGTTCATAAATTATATCAAAACGGCATTTTTACGGACGTCGTTTTTGCTTGTGTTTATAAATACAGATTGTAAATTCTCATAAATAAAAAAAAACTTTACTCGCTTTTAATATAATATTATATGTATCACATAATAGGTACCTATATACACATGTTAAATGATTTTAGATTCAGCACCTATGTGAGTAAATCGCATACGCATTTGAAGGGTTGATTCCGATTAAGGTTGTTTGTCGTTTGATGCTGAAACAGTATCTTGCTCAGCTAAATTCTCAAATTATCCATCTATTTTGATTTAGTTGGCTTCAATAGGAGGTTAAAATAACAACAATTACTAGTCATTTCAAATAATATTATATAAGTAATTGGATTTGATTTTATATCCGGTAGTAGTAAAATCTACATCGATAGGTTTATTTTTAAAGGACACAGCTTTTCTGTGCGATCACTATCTTAGGTTCGTCCATATAAGAACTATCCTTGGACGCCGGTTACTCCTACAGCTCCCATAACCTATAACAACTATCAACTTCAAAAATTCACAATATTATACAATGTTGTAGGTATATTATTGGAATATTTTAATCAGATTTCGTGCAGAATATCGCGCATGGAAACGAGCGTTTTTTCCGTTTATTTTTTGCATATACCAATCCACTTTTTTCAGGAAGAGTATACTATAATACATGCTATATACTAACCCATATATTACATCAGACGCGAAGGGAACTCTTTCTCAGATTTCGATAATATTTTACAACATGGGACGGTAAAACAATATAATACGAGTATTATAGTTTAATAATATTGTCGTCTTAGCCTGCCCCCCCCCCTCTGAAGCTTGTCCACAGTCGTTCTGCTGCGGAACCGTTTGAGTTGCCACTGCGGCTGACGCTGCTGCCGGGTGTCGTGTGCGCCATGTGGCCCGGGCGGTGTGTGGGACCTTCACCTGTTTCCTCCGCGCCCGCATGAATATGTATGAAGAAAACGGCAGAATGTATCCGGCGCTGTGTGTTACGGAATAAATTATAAACGGTTCGACTGCTTTTCGACGGTTTTAATTCAATTCCACGGGCCCGTGACAATATTAGTTGTATATTATTTATATATATTTATGTATATATATATATATATACACACGTGTGTATATACACAAGAACATTTCGCAAGCTGTTGCTTCCGAAAGCCACGCAAACCTTCGTAATTAAAAAAAAAAACGTATTGTTTAAAACTTTTGAAAAGTTAAAGCGGATCGTGTACACGGATAGTATTCGTCACTGTGTATACGATAGCGTACCAATGCAGTCGTACTGGTCGGCAGGTTGGGTACAGTCAAACACGATGTGGAATTGAAATTCGCTTGTATATATAGTTTTATATTTTGTAATTTTCAAGTCGGTATACTAAGGTACTATATTATATTAGATGTGGCTCTTAAACAGAGATCGGAATTATAGATTTGTAGGCATATGTACTGTGAAATAGTCTAAATAAAAAGAGGAAAGGGCGAGAGAGGAATTGGCATAATATATAGTCTTAATAAGTTCGGCAAAGTCCATGTGCTTAATTATTATGATCATACACTTCATACTATTTTTTTACGCATCCAAAGTAATATGTAAATCATTTTATGGTGAATATATTATACATCTATTAATATATTATACATCTATTAATATATTATATAAGCATATAAAGTAGGTATAAGAACTACATATATATGTATACTAAGTATTATAAAGCAAAATCATTGATTGCTAACAATTTTTTTTTTATATCACCTCTATAACTTATGCTTATTTTTACTCAGTTAATTTCTATCAAAAAAGTTATATTTGTCTTGATATTATTTTAATTTTAGTCTGTGGATAAAAAAATAAGTCTCGGTGCATAGTCTTATAAACTGCTGTCTGAGCATCAGGTAAGATTGTACATATTTATAGCTAAATTAAGATAGAGACAGTTCAACCAAACAATACCAGAGTATAGTACTACGAATCCGAATGCTTCGAAACTTCGAAATTATTCACTAAATATGATACGCAACATACAAACGACATTGTTATGAAACGAATTTATACGAAAACATTGTTGCGTACACAACATAAATTACCATTAATATTTATTAGTCATTACTCATTAGAATAGGTATGCTTAATTAAAACTACAATGTTACACAGTGAAATGGCTTCGTGGTTATCTTAACTATTTTAATAACCTAACCAAAATACTTTAGAACAATAAAACTGCAGTCAGTCACTGCGAAGGAAATATTTTATATTTTTAGACTTTTATTGATTTTGGAAATATTTTTTTTTCACTTTTCAGTAGTCACGGCATTCTGTTTCCGTGTACAAAAGCAATGTGCACTTTTCAGGTTATTACCTATATAGATGTGTATACGTAGAAAACCCCTATACGAAAACTCGTACAGTTTTTTACACTGACTTAACCATAATTTGGTCGTGGTATATGTAATGATGAATATTACATAATTGTACTAATGCAGTAGGTAATACTATTTTATTGCTTTTATTTTCCTTATGTTTTTTTTCATGTTTCTTTCACTTAACCAATAGTTTTAAACAAGCTGTGCAGACATTAAATTCAACACTCCATAGCACAATACATAATATATAGTTTTATAGGAAAGATACGAATTAGTTCTGATGATTTCATCATAATGATAAAATGCTCAATAATTTTTTTAAACTTAATTTTCTCTTAAATTTATTGTAATCGTATAGAATCTATATCAATTTCCTTCTCATATTACAGAGACTTAGGATTCTAGAATAAGTAATGTTAAAGCTTAAAAGTGTGGCTAGTCAGTTTATAAACAAGCATATAGGCAATAAGCTGTTATATATTTAGCTATATATTTTATACAAATTTGTCAATGCTGTGATAATAATAAAATAGGTATATAATGTATATATATATAGGTATAGTGATATTTTCACCTTCAAGTGTCAAATAAGTCGGTTAATTGAAATAATATGTAATATTTATTTGTAATTTATATTAATCTATCAATATTTTATAATTTGTAAAAATTGTACATATCAGGTATATGTATGTGATATGAGTATATATATAATATGTATAATTTGAAAAACATTATTATTTTCTATAAACGATTGTTTTAATTATATGTGTATGTTTATCGTCACCCTCGCCGTACCCGGCTGCTGTACCCGGCGGCCGTGGTTGCACACATTAGTTAAATATCTTAATGTATGCAGAGATGTGCTCGGAATGATAATCAACAGATTTGGCAATACGGATATCCAGAATACGTGTCAGGAACCGAATGCATGAAATATAATACACTTGCACACACATCACGGTGCGAGTGTGTTGTATACAAGCGAGTTTATATTATATTATGTGTTTTTTTTTTGCTTTTCAATAACCATAAGTACAAACACTCTACATATACTTCACGCCATCGCGACAGTGGGAAAACATTGGTAATCCACGCAGAGGGGGTCATCGTTATAATATATTATGGTGGTGGGGTTTTAGGTTCATGATGTGGCTTTGCAGAGTTTATATACCACCGTCGTATATATATGTTTGAGAGAGTGAGAGTTGGTGTTGCAGAGGGTAGGGTGGTAAGACTTTTGTTGCTCGGGTTTTTTGATAGCTCGTTTAGGGATTGTATTAAAGTTTGTATCGCCGGGTTTGCGTACGCGTCTATAAACGTGCCTATATATATATAGGACTCTATAAATATTATTTAAATTTAGATAGAACCTGCAGCAGGAAAATGATTTTCGAACCTTTCATATATAAAGAACAAAGAGGAAATATTTCTAAGATTTCAGAAAATTTGTAGGTGAAAATATATATAGATCGTATAAGAGTTTGGTGATAGGCAAACAGTTGTGTAAATGAAAAGAAAATATCAGAAACCACGTCATGTTAGATCATCTATGAAATATGAGACCAAAGTCTAAAATGTAATATTATGATGCTATATTACTACGATATATTTTGTTTATTCAAGTTAGTGTACAAAAATTATTAATAAATTAAAGAAAATATGTATGTATATTGATGTTTGTGATTTTTCACTGATCCTGCCAGATTAGTACATAGGTATAATATTACGTTTATCGATAATACAAATAAAAATGTTCGTTTGGGTAGTATAATCGCGCTAGTACAAAAAAGAAAAGGAGGAAACGGTTATTGCCCGAAGGTTCGTTTCCACATGGCAGTGTTATATATTTATATACACACTATATTGTATTGATCGATTGAAGTCATGCCGTTGGTCGTATCCTTTATTTTGCGTAAAACGAATAAGAAAGAGAGCGAGAGAGAGAGAGGGAGAGTTAAAAGATGTGTATTTTCAATTTTGACTTAAATCGCGCGGAACGCGGAAAGTCTGCACCATTAGAAAAGTTTTTTTTTACTATCGCAAAATCATTGGCTTACGTACTACGACAAAAATACATATTATATAGGTTATGCGGCGACAGGTTATTCCTGTGTCATCTTTGTCGTCCACCACAAAATCCATTATACTTTGCGTGCTCTTGTTTAATGATCCGAAAACCGTTTCGTACCCCATTCCGACTGTAATATATATATATATAATGCCACATAATACGCGAGTCGCACGACAAAAGCTGTTAGACTCGCGCCAATACGTTCCGAATATTAATAGGTACGCACGAGCATATAGTTATTGTTTTCCCGGCTATTCTGCCGATAATATTTATAGAGGTACTGAACTACTGAAGTTGTAGTGTTGCAAATGTTTAGTCAAAGTATAAGTAGATAATATAACATTCGTGCCTAGGTGTTGGGTATACCTTGGCTATAAATTATAATATATTAAATATAATAGTGACTCAATGACTCCGTGAAAAGAAGAACTGCGGCACCGTTGCTGTAGTTTTGAATTGTATTTCTCCGCGTGAATTTAAATAATATACAATATCACTTGAGTAACTACGGCCGGAATTCGCTTGCGATTAGAATAAGCTTTGAGAGACCTATAAAATCAGGTCGTTATATCCGGATTATGGACATGTAAATCATTAAATTATTTGTTTGAAACATAATCAGTTAGGTATAGTGCGCTGTTCAAAGGTATAATATTTTGTATGAGAGGGTGGCGTAACTTTGATAAAAATAAATCCGCGTCTAAAAGTAAAAATGGTATTAAAATTTAATAAACAATATTATATACTCTAATCGTCGAAATAAGATAGGTAACCATCTATATAGAGCAGGTACGAATCAACTAGTTATAATTATAATATAATATTTTACTACGTTTATAATATATAATAAAGTTAAGATCGTTGCAGATCCACAGATACTTAATGCATTTTTATTAGTAAATAAAACGACTTAAACTGCCGGAAAGAAAGCGAATACTCATTCGTGGACTTAACACCATTCTAACTTCACCATAATATGATATTTGTCCGTGAAACATAGATAGGCGTGTCTACGGGCAGTGTCTATCACGCACAGGAACTCAGGCACTACCTGGCAAATGTATTCTACCAAATGTAAGTAAAACGTGATATCAACAGTATTGTGGTTTCTTTTAAATATTATAATGATTTATTTCTTGACTTCATACTTATTATTTGTAATTATTTTCACTGTAAGGTAATGATGATACTTTTTCAAAATTTGAGAGGTCATACTCCTAATTTCCTCAGCCTGTTTTTATCCAATTTCACATATGGTCGTGTATAGGTACTGTATAGCTCGCTGTGCATGACCTGCAAACGAGGTCTGAGCAGCGGACATGACGTATATCATAATATAATGCACCGTTCAATGAAATCAAATAACTAAACAAATAATATGCGTATATTAATAGATTATTATTTATTATATAACTATGTTGTATACGTATTTTAAGTCCAGTGATAGTTTTTCCACCATCATTTTTTTACAAATTTATTTACTCTATGTGCATATTTATATGGGTAACAATTTATATTCCACATGTACAATATGAATATTATAATTGAATAATTTGTAATTGCCTATCATTTGTATAACGATTTCTTTGAAACATTTAAATTGGTAGATTCATAATTATCATACTAAAATATTATACGCTATGCAAACGAACATAGATTTTTATTGAGTAGAATTATATGTTAATATTATGAATTATTATTATTGTATAAAAACAAAAAAACGCATATTCGCTTTATAAACCGAAAGCGTGCTTGTAAAAAATGGACCTACGCGTATGTATACCATTGTAAAAATGGACCTGTATAGTTTATTTATATATACATAATACATGACTATAAATACCTTGACTTTCAGACATTACACAATATTTTAACACTAAATTATACCACGGCGTTTTTATGTCTATTGTTCAAACTCAACAGTTTAACCGTTTTTAGTTGCCGACTTTAATTTTGCACATTATTATTTTCGTTATTGTTTCGTGCTCCCTATCGCACGCGTGTATAATATAATACGCGAATGGACCACGTTCAATTAATTATTGTTATTCCCCTTTTGTTGCGGCGATGATGGCGACGACCGAAAACAACGATATAAATATTATACGTTAACATTTATTTTTTTTGTCCCGTTCTGAACCCGTCGAGTACATAATATTACAATAATATAATGTATATATATATATATTTATGTGTGTGTGTAATACACACGCCGTTGTGTGGTTGTGTTGTATATATATACAGAGTAATGGCGTCCTGCTAATTATCTATAGTGGGCAAGGGTAATTAAGGAATCTCGTCACGGAACGGTGCTTCGGTGTCCATGGAAGAAGAAAATAACAATAACACAACAATACTCTCGATTCACCTTGCCGTGACAAGACGTCTGATCCGTGACTGTTTTTGTGGTCGAAAAAAAAGAATAATATACAAAATGGACGTCCTCCAGTGACCTTTTTTTTAAAACTATATTTTCTCTGTTTTCTGGAAGAGAAATATTATTGCTAATTTTTTTCGTCACGATGAGACGTGAGTGTAGTTTGTACACTATTACAATACATACTAAAATATATTATAAACCTAAACAGTACTTCATATAAATACACGTTTTTAAGGTCCCGTTGTTCACGTCGGGCCATAGGTATCTACGCATGTGATGATCGTCGTAGTAATTAAAAAAATATATAAAAAACAGACATTTACTGATATACGTAGGTATACACACGATTTTAATACAATTATTGTTGTAATTGGTGGAGAAAAACTAAATTCCGGTAAAAAATATAGTATAGTTTTTCATGGACGTAGTCACGATATCGTAATATTACATAACATATAGGTATATGTGAGACTTGCACAATTCAACGAGACAAAGAGATCTGCATACGTTGTAGGCGTATAAATGGATTTAATAAACGGTATTAAATATAAATATATAAAAAATCTGCATAAGTACATGGTAGGTATTTACTATTTTTTAAGTTCCGATTTTTAAAAAAATGTTCAAAAAATGTCTTCCATTAACAATAGAGGTAGTGTTTGGAATACATTTGAGCATATATCTAGTTATAAGGGCAAACAAAAAAAATTATTATCTAATTAACATAATATATTATGTGTTCCTACATAACAAAAAAAAAATAAGGCGTTAAGATGCACTAGATATATTATTGAAACAGATAAATCAAACTGTTGTAAATAATGCAGACTTAACTTAGAATAAAATACTTGTATTCTAATGATCTTGAATTATAGGCGCCTACATTATTATTTTAACGATTTAATAGTTCAATAAATTAGTAGTTGCTTAAGACTATCGATATATCGCACATATAGGTGCCAAAAAATTATACAACACAAATTATATAAATTATACATCTCATTTAAACAATCTATAATGTATGTTAATATTATTAACTTAATATCATTCAATTGCAAGTGATGATTTTTATTTGTTTCTCATTATTTTAAATTTGTAAATTAAAATACTACGTTGAAGTAGGTACATAAATATATTATAAAATATCATTGTTTTTTTTCATTTTTAGGAGAAAATAAAAATATAGATAACACCAGATATTGTTGTTAATAAATTATATACCGAGGTATTTAAAGCGCTATTGCTTTTTTGCAATCGAAAATATTTTTAGATTTTGCAGTTTATCTTTATCTTTGAATTAAATTACAAATGGTAATTAGGTATAACATTATTATCTTATATTCTCATTAATGTATACAAGCATGAAATGGCTAAATAATAAATTTCACTTTTTATCTTTCTTGATTACAAACCGAGTTAACACCTTTAGGTCAAGTTTTATTTTACTTACCCATGTCTAAAACTAACACGTCAGTATTAACACAAATAGAATAATGACAATAAACAATACGTATATTTATAAAATTATTATTATTATATATATATTATGTAAATTTAATTTGAATACATATTTTCTTTTTTACTACAAAATTGCTTAAATTTTAGAATAATTTCACTTTCGTTACATTACCTTGACCAAGAAAAAAGTCTGTATTTGCATACCAAACTTCTTAAATAACCATCCTCCGATTGCGAATATACTTTTAAAAAGTGAGAAATGTTAAAAAAAAAATGAGTTAATGAAATGCGAGTTGTAATATGAATCGTGTATTAAAATAATAAACATATATATGCTTTCTCGAATATTGCACAAGACGTTTTTGAATTCTGATATTTCAAGACGAGAGCAAAAAAAAAAAAACTCCTCGATTTTCAGAAGTTTTGTTCGGTATACGGTGGAAGTCCCCGTTACATGCATAAAGTCTAAGTAGACTACGGGCCAGTGGCAACATTGGCTGTGTTGTGTGTGTGTGTGTGTGTGTGTGTGCGCAGTAGGGTAGATTATGCAAATTGATAACAACCGTACAAAACAAAATAACATTAGGGTGTATGGAAAGAAGAGATCTAAAACCTAAATGGAAACAGTCGCTGCGGGGGAGAAAGGGGCGGTGAAACCTTGTTTCTTTCTAAAAGAGTCTGAGAGGAATGAGTAGAGCGCTGCTGCAGAGGGCGCAGAGAGAAGCGAAATAGATTTTTTTCCTTTCGCAAAAGCGCTTCTTCGTATTTTATTTCTTTCTCTTTTTTTTTCCTTTTTTTCATCACGTCGCCTTATATTGTGTGTAATATGAGGCTTTGTTCTTAAATTTAGTGGAATTATACACAAGACTCGTCGTACACTCCTTCAGCAATTTGAATATTACGATGTTTCCATTTCGTGTGTCCGTATATTATATACAATATACATAGCGATGGAGGGGTAGAACACATTTCGTTATGTAAGCATAATGTAATCGTTTTCCTTAATAGTTTTTCATTATTATTATTTTTTTATACTCTATTTTCAAAATAGATCCACTGTAATTGGGTATTTTCAAAACGCAAGAAACTGTAACGGAGTGTAATTACGATTTTCACCACACCGCGGGATTCCAGAAAAAAAAAATAATACCATAATATTAAGAGTTAATTGTTATTACCAGAATTGTTGGCCATTTTATTGTTTTTTCGACTGGAACCTTGTCATTCGCTGTGTTATTTCCCCATCGGGATTATTTTATTATTTTTTTTTTTACCTGATTGCAAGCTTTTGGTGCGGAACTACTGCGACCGGATATCCTGTACACGTGAGGAAAAATATAAAAATAAAAACTGATAAATTGAAATATCAAACATTTACCGACCACTTTTCCGTAAATAAATTCAATGATAATATTTAGCACTCAATAATATTTTGAAACTAATCTATGATATTGCTATAGCCCAAATAGATTATTTTTTGTGTATATTATATTATTATAGAATATTCACACGGTATGCGTGATGACTGATGAATTTGTCCATAAACATTGATTTATGTAACAGTAAAAAAACAATGCTAAGTGCACTATTTGATAGAATAATTCATATGTAAGCATTCGTGTAACTGTGTGGGACAAAATATTCTAAGGTAGAAATAATCTATTTTTATGACAACATAATAATAATTTAGCAATTTTGTCATGTTCTTATAGGTTTAGAAATATACAAGCCTGGGTATAAACGAGTTAAAAAGTCAAAGCTAAGTTAATTTTGACTTTTTAAAATTTAATTTTCGTTAACTTAATTTTTAACTTAACTGATTTTTATTGATATGAACTTAATAAATAACTAGTTACTTTTAACCAAATCCAATTCCGTTAATTTATCAATATTAAAATCATAAAATATATAGTAAAATTACTATCCATGATATGTATTGCATAATCATTTATTTTTTATTATTTTAAACCATATAACTTGCTGCTTATATATTAAAACATAAATAAATAACTTAACTTAACTTCAGTTAAAGTTAGTATAAGTATTTAAATAAATTTTAACTTAAGTGAGTTTAAAAAAAATTATTATAATTATATGAACTTTAAACTTTTTAAAATGTTTTCTATGCACTTAAATCAGTTAAAAATTATCGTTAACTAGCCCAGGCTTGGAATTATAGACAAAACTTTTATAAATACTCATTTTATGTATATTATTTTACAGATTAGGTATTAAACTTTTTCTACGCCTATATCGTAGATATATTATTAGGTCTCTGACTCTTGGTGCTGACCTGCTGTCTGGGTGATCGATACCTATATACTTGTAGCTAGTATCATGTGGCAATGCAGGTATTATAAGCTAATTTTAATATTAATATTTGAATATTTAAATAGCTGTTCATTATTTGAAAAAACCGTTTCAATCTTAAAAATATGTTACACATTATTGTTGAGATTGAATACTATTTTTAACGATCATAATAATTACTATTGAATGAGCATGATACAAAACACGTGCGTCTATGTAGAAAATAGCTTCGCGATAACTTTAGCGGTTTAGCACGTTTATATTATAAGTACCGATTTTCAGGTAAATCTGAGACATCTTATATATGCACGTTGGGGTGCGACTACACGTACCTTTATATACATATTATAAGAACGTGTCGTTCTGTAGGCCACAAGTCTTATATATATATATATATACGTGGTGTCATCGTAGATTGTAGGTACATAATATACATATATATATAGTGGCTATATTATAGTAGTCTATCATTTCTCTGAAAACGGCTGTGAAACGTCTTGAATTCCAAATCACTCGGTCGCGAGTATATAGTCTTCCTGAGGGAAGGTGAAGGAGAAGGAGGGTGAGACGGTTTATAAGACGGTGGTGTGTACGTATATATATATATATATACGTCGTACATATATCAAAATAAACGTTACGATCATGACCGGCATTTTGGACGTGTCCCTACCGCCACCGACCAACCGATCGTGGGTCCCGATAATATGGAAATTTCGTTTCCTTTACGACTTCCGCCAACGTCCGGTCGGCCGAGTCCGCCGGGGGCAATTTTGGGGCCTGCACCGACGACCTACCGACCGACAGTGGCGATGTCCAGGCCGCTATTGCAGCACCGGTTTATATTATTATATATATTATATATGTATATTTATGTGTATGTATATACGTACGTGCGTATATATTATATACCCGAAAAAAAACTCACACACACAACTTAGAGACTTCCTGTGTTTTCCGTGTCCCAAAACAACAACTGTCGTTTTTTTTTTTTAAATGTTATAGCGATCACGCACGGAATATATTAAAATATAGGTACCTTATATATGTATGTAGGTAGATAAAAATTGGTTTGTTCCCGCTGTCGTCGCCTTGAGTCGACCTCTTCTATAATCTCGCATGTGATATTAAAGGCATTTCGATATATTATTTGAACACGTTCATTGTTTTTCCTGTAAACACAGAATATTATATCACCATTCAAAAGCTATACGATTTAATATATGCGATGTTCAGAAGTATTACAGACATGTTGCGAGGAAATAATTAAGATTTTAAACTGTAGGTATTGTCATCAATTAAAAATATATAACTCTATCATTACTATATGTTATTCGTCGTGAGCAAAAAAATTATACATAGGTACATCTTATATTATACATAATGTTAAAAAAATCTCTAAACAAAAATACACAGTCCAATAGTTGAGTAAATTAAATTTGTAAAAATTTTTTTTATCTTTCAGTAATAAATGATTATATAACATGTGTGTTAATATATTATTATATACTATATAGGTATAGACTATATAGCTCTGTAGTCAATTGAGTTTCACGGTACTGTTTATTTGATCACAATTGTTATTACTAATTAATAATTATGATCGGTCGTGAACAATAGCTGGTAGGTATATACTATTCAAGATGAGATTTCTGTCGGCCTATCTTGAATCTTGGTGAATGGCTATTCGTGACAATACACTTCAATAACTTCCAATCAAAACACAAGGGCGCCTATGCTGGTATTCGTTTGAAGTGTTTGTCAAACGTGTAAATCGGTTAAATGATTATTTTTGGGTCAACAGCGTTGTTTATATTATGTATTTAACTGGACCACAATCGTGTTTTTTATTTTGAGTGCGTATACATTTGTATGGTTTAAGGACGTACTACATATACTGAATTGGATGAAGAAAACTGTGATATATTTTGTTTTACATTTGGTTTATTTGTTTAATTGCTTTGATAACATTTTCGTCTATATTACTATATCTGCAATAGCTATAATATGTCTAATAGTCAAAAAAATTGTTTATTGCTCCCTTAGTCTTTTTTATGAAATTAAACTGATACTTATACTACTAAAACGTCATTGTGTCATATACCTACCTATTTGAATAATACATTGTTAGGTATTTAAGTGAATATGTAGGTGTAAAATACTATTAATAATGTATTAATGTACATAAATAATTATATAATAATATGATAAAACGATTCTTTTTTGTTTTACCTATAAAATAAATATTGTTTGGAAATAATTTAAATTTATCAATAAATTAATTTACATTTTACAATCATTATTATACAACTATAGAGAAAGAATATTCGTGAACTTATTGAATTTTAAATGATATCATTACTGTTATCACTATTATACCTGTACAACAAATAATAGGTATATAATTTAGTAATCTAAAAAGCTTCTTCTTAATTTCATTATAAAAAAACTGGTAATAACTTAAGTTTATACAAATAAGTTTTAAAAGTATAATTATTCACATTAGTCGAGTATAATATATTATTACCTACCTATAAGAATTGTAATTTTACACATAATACTTGTAAAAATATACTTATATTTACCTGGCTACCTAACCACTATAAATTCGTAATTGATTATTAACGAAATTATTTATGCAATACATAATACGCGTAAAGTTGTTACGTCAATACAGATAGTTTGCAAACATTATGGACATAAGTACATAACTGCATTAGAGCATTAGACATATTATGTATGTATGTATGAGAACATTACCTATAGGTATTTAATGTACAAATTATGTAAATAATATGATGGTAACTATAAAATTTAATTACAAATATTATAATAGGCCAATATATATAAGAAAAGATGGGAATAAACCAGTTAAAAAGTTAAAGCTATAATAGTTTAAAAGATATATTTTTTGATTTATCTAATTAGTTATAATTTTCTAATTGACTTAATGACTTAGTTATAGTAAAAATATATAATCCTTCGTAACTTAGGTTTTTCAGTTAATTCGAAAAATACACGTTCAAATTGATTAAAACAACATCACTTAAAATAATGACAAACATAATATATTTAACTAATAACAATAGTTCAAACAATTAAACAAAATATTTTTACAAGCAAATAAATATTCCTTGGTTTAATAATATAGTTAACATAACAATCACTGTTTTATCTAAATGTTTACTTATTATTTAAAAAAAAAATGAAAGCTTAAAATAACTTTCTCGTATGTTAGACCCAAGTGGTAATTAAAAAATGAATTTACTTCTATTCTTAACTCAGCATTAATAGGTAGATAATATTTTTATCTGTATTAAACTTTTAGAGTTATTGTCTAGAACATACTACATTGTTTTTTTTCATTCGGTATTGTGTACTGAGGGGGAACTGCATTAGCATTACTTCCCCCATTTAGCATTACTTCCCCCGTTATTATTATACCATTATCCCTAGGGATGTAAACCCGTAAAAGAGTACCTCCAATGACAATAATTTGTTAGTAATTACCTAATATAGTGTTGTTTTTTTTTTTATTGTTTGTTATAGATCGATATGTTAATTTTCATAAAATGTCTCCAATTATTTTAAATCTTATAAAAATAAATATGATTTTTTTATAATATAATATTTAATCTTGATATCAATTGTTTTTTTAAACACGTACATCTATAAATATTTGTCTTCACTCGTAAGTCTCTCCATTTACGACAAATATTTTAACTTATAAAGTTTTTGTCGTAACACGACTGTCGTCCAGTTGCGTCAATATTAGTATGCAATAAAATACAGTTTAATGTAATTTTAAAAAAAAGTTTCGAGGTATTGTTGCATATCGTAATATTAGTACACAATTATTGCAATCGAAGATTAAATTAGCCTGCAGTTACCTGATTCATGAATAATTCTATTATTTTAATAATATAATATATTTTTAAAGAGCAAAATTAATATTTAAAAAAAAAACACAAAATACAACAACATACGGTGGTTCTGGCCAGTGTCGTGTACCCGTGTGTATATAATATGTGTGTATGCGTGTGTGGGCGGCGCGCGTTATTGGGGCCACTTCCTACGGCGGCCTACGGTACAAAATGGACGGTACGCAGTGCGTCCACTTGGTCAGTCCTGTCGACCGTGTTATGCTATGTATATTGTACTTGTATGCATAGTATACGATTATAAACACGATTTAATTATGATAAATTGTGTCCAATATCCATACGTAGGCTATTGCAGATTAAAAAAGTCGTAAACTTTTAATTTGTTTGACGATGATCCAAAGTAGCCGAGAATGTGCATGTAAACCGCATACAACACACTATTGCCATCGCAGTTATATTTTGCAGTATAGAACAATGCTTGTATATTGTACTAATGATGAACGCTGTTATAATGGTGGACAATTTTCACTTTATTGGTATTTATGCTAATTCCATAGTCATAGGTATGTTTTCATTATAATAACGCTTTGACAGAAATTACGTATTATACGCATAGAAATATATTGTAAGGAGATAAATAGTAGATTTGCACTTCCGCCGTGATCTAAATTAAATAGCTTAAAAATATAAGGGTATAACTATACATTTTTTCTATTTCTTAATTTTTTTTCTAATTGATCGAATTAATCGATTATTTACATTTTTTGCCTAACCAATCAAATCTTTATTTGTTTATAAATTAGTATATATAGTCACACTTTGTAGTGTAGTTATACATATTGTATGTTTATTACAAACTGCAGGTGGAATTCTGTTTAATTAAATCTTGAATAGGGTATAAAAACTATCAACAACTTTTGTTATACTAAATAACGTTTTATGAACGATGAATTTCTCACCTAATTTAAAAGTTTGCTAAAATTGTTCAATTAAATTATGCAACTTTGTATATACAACGGTGGCTAAATAAATATAATATATAATTCGCTCAAAAAATGCAGTAAAAAAATGAATTGTTTAGTGAAATATATACTTACGAAACAATTATAAGAATGAATAAAAAGCGTCTTGATTCAAATATTCAATGCATAATGCTTGCTAGTATATTTTAATCATAAATTATTTTAAAATGTTAGTTATACTTATAAATTTCAAATTAAATTGGTATAGTTATTAATCACAGATCCCATGCATGTTCTTAAATATAATATTTATGTATTTTTTATAATGATCTATACAATATTAAGTTCGCATTTTCTTTTTCGATGGTTTATTGATGTAGTATTTATAGCAGGTAAAGCCGTAAAGAAACTAAAGATTAATAAATAATCAACATTCAATCAATAACATAAAAGGCGACTAACATTTAGCTGCATATATAATATTAAAATATAATTTTTTTAAATATAAAAAATATAATATTTTACGCATATATAATAGCTTTATTTTGACATGCTGTTTCTGTTTTCATCATAAATGCATACATGTGAAATATATGGGAAACTGTTTTTCCTTGTTTTCCTTTTAAATAAAACACAACAAAATTAAATAGATTTAAGAATTTTTCGTCACAAAGTTCATGTAATATTACCAAACTTAATAGTTTTGTACAGCTACATAGGTATAATGTGTGCATGGTAGTTAAAAGAAAAACAATTTTGCAGATTATAATTCCTTGTTTGAAATAAATGTAGGTACATATATCTTGTATATCTTATATATATATACATTTAGTTTATTTTAATTTACCTAACTGTTCACTGTTGTAGTCTTGTAGTATATGATAAAATATTGTATACTTTATAGAAATTATGAATTCGCGGCTGTATAAATAAGGTTATAAGTTACTACTTATTTTTATTTATTTTACTTATATGGGACTAATGAGTAGGCATACTTCACAAATTATTTAGGAGCTCATCATTTTCCACCTAACTACTCGTGATGTTTTTATTTCATTCCCAAAAATGCAGTATTTATTACATTAATATAAATAAAAAAATCGTGTATTTTAATTTTTAGTCGGACAGATTCATTTTTGTCAGTTGCTAAAAAGTTGTATTATGAAATTATTTATTATAATACACACTTTTACTATTAGCTTGACGACATTAGACTTCCAAAAGACTATTTATTTTTTATTCTATATATTTAATGAATAATTGTTAAAATATGTTAGTCTATACCTACGTCTACATCACAAGACGTATACTATTTTATATTTCACTGAGAATAAAAATATAAATACATTGTTCCAATAATTAATATAATAGTATACGATTTAGCCATACTTAGCGAATTCGCAGTTAATAATTTCAAAGTCAACGACTATGGATATTATCCAGTTTGTCGGTGTATACGGCGTTTGTAAATTTATGCAAAATAATAATATGGACTACTTAACGCGACCACTCTTAATTGCTCCCGACCATCGACGGTCCGAGCCAGGTGTAATTTACGATTATTATTATTTTACATATTATAATATACAATGTGCACGCGATGTTCGATATAATCGAAAAACGCTGATTCTACTTTTCTTTATCAGACCCAGGAATCGATCGGTTCGGACAATAGTAATGATAATAAAAAATAAATAATAATAATAACAATAATGCATAATAAAATAATAGAAACGTAGGCATACGTAGTGTGCGTGACGACACGCGGAAATGAAAATTATAATTCACCACGGTAGAAATAATTTATGTATAAGTGCGTTTGTGTGTGTTTACGTTTGATTCGCAGTTTGTTTTGTTTGATCACATACCTGTAGTCGTGACTATCGTGAGTGAAGAAAGTAAATCGAAATATACAACCTATACCTACCTATGTATATTATTATTTAACATAGACATAGGTAGTTCCGATTATTGAGAAACAAATGTTAATATTACGACTCAATTAGCTTATGATTTTTTTCAGAGATTTTTGTGGTGCACTGTCCATCCTTCAAAAAATATTTTATGAACTAATTTGAATTTGTGTTGATTCGTTTTGGATCTTTTTTTGTAAACCAACAATTTATACATGCGGCTATATAACATATATTAACATTATTAACATTTTATCTTCATGTTTACCTCCAACCATTAAGTTGTTAATGACACGTTTATTTATAAATGTTAATTACTTAATCAACATCAGCCAACAGGTAAATAATGTTAAAATGTGCATGGTTTTTTTTCTATAATTATTGAGTTGGTATAATAAATTCAATAATATATATTATGTAACTTAAAAACCAAATTGGTGAATAGTTTAATATTGAGCATTTCATCTATATCGAATTTTGCTGTTCATCGCTAATCCCAGGTTGGTAATATCTGTCAATTAATAATTTATAAACAAATAGGTTGCAATGCACATCTAAAGTTTAGATGACTAAGTAAGGAAAACATAGTAGACATTGAGGGGGGGTAAGTATTTAGTATACGTAGAATAATTAATAACAACGTAAAAAAGTTCTCAAATTTCATACCGTACTATAAATAGTATAAATACTATATTAAATAATATTCTTCATTGTACATAATAATTATGTATTTATTCACATTCGATTTTTACAAACAAAATTAAATATAAGTATGTACTTATCTATTGTACCTATTATTACAGCAATACTGTTTACAATTTATGTCTTATACTATATTATATTTTATTCTATTGGCTACGTACCAACTAGTTTACTCTATTTTTGATATTGAACATTTCAACATATGTGGCCATAATCTGAAATCTAATAATATGGTATACAATATGCAGGACCTTATTGTAATAAATTAGATAATTCTGTGAAAGTTAGTTTATTTATCTTTAAATTCAATTATACGGTCCAATATATTTTATGGAAATTTAATTACATTAGGTCTATTGGATTTGGTGCTAGTGTTTACTTTCCGGAGTTTGGATAATTTTGTTGGTTGACCTTTCGATGGTTTATGATTCGTTTATTTGAGTATTGGAGTGCCGAGTGGCGGAAGAAGGTCTTTTTTAGGAGTAGGGTATAATAAGTAGGTATACCTAGGTGTTATACTGTTATGTCATATATGCATATACTTGAAATCATGTGAGAATTTTCTTTTAAGAATTTATAATATTGTATTAGCACATCGTCGTCTATACTGTCTGAATTTTTTCCAGAAATGAATATTTAGCATCACTGGCCGCTCCACTAAAAACTTAACGTCATGCTTTAAAAAAATTGAAATCTTTAACTTAATGTAATGATCAACTGATGTAAACACAAAGTAAATATATGCTGAGCTATAAAAATCCACGAAGTTGACTCTTTGAACAATATAAAAATAAAATAAAAACATTTTATTAGCGGTTTTTAATGCGTAGGTAATATTCGTGATTCGTTTTAATTAGTTATTATTAGGTAGATTAGAAAAATTTATTTTTTCCAATGCAAGAAAACATAATAATAAATTATCGTGTTGTTCTATAATACGTGTTATGTGCCTAATTCGTTCAGACTACTTTTGTTTCGAAAATTTAAGCTTAAACATTTGGGTGCCATAATATAGTGTATATTGTTTCAAAGAATAACTCGTCTCAGATTTGGGCGGTTGGTCGTCAGATAGCGCTTCATGTACCAGTCACGGATGCTGTGCGTGGATCGCGTGAACCACGTGATGGTCGAATCGCGTCATCGCGATGCATTTGAATGGCTTAAATCTTAAGATAAATTATTGTTATTACTATACTATTTATACTCTTATAAATATACGAGCTATATATTATTCAATAATAAAAACTATTTAAAATAGGTAATAATAATATAATATTATACCTAATAGGTAGGTATAATGGGTAGGTACTTACACACAAATGTGTTTTCCACATTCCAAAGCGTTTCCGAATCGTAGTCCTGTCGTAGTCATAGGTACCTATAATACATAAAATATAATACGAGTATTATTATATAGTTTGACGTAGGCGACCACCGTACGACAACGACGATAACTCGCTGACGACGGCTATACGGCTCATTAGTATTCCCCGTGCGTCCAATGGCCAACACACACATATATAAATACCATAGTTCCCTGCAGTGTTCAGGCATCGACCCTTCGGATTACAATAACCGTCGCGATCGTATAATGTTCGTATATTTATATATGTACGTGCACGCGTGTATATAGACACCCGGTACGTATTATATACGTGTGTATATATATAATATAATATTATGTGCTACCGCGCACTTGTACCGGAAAACAATATTTTATAATAAGTACGAAAGAAATTGAAAGAAAATTGTTCTTAAAGGTATGTCATATAATATGTTCGAGCGTTGTACATCGAGACGACGACGACGACGACGACGATATGTATAATTATTATCGTTCAAGGTTTTCATTATTTAATAATAAATAATATTTATTAAGCAGTATTGAAATTTACAGGAATGAGTTGGCATTGTACATTAATATCGCACTGCATCATCTATCAATGTATATTATTATAAATATAGGTAAACCTAATATTTTTGTACAATATGTTATCATATATTATGTACGTATTTAGACGTAGGTTCATCATAATTATTATTACCTATCGTGTTTCATACATATCAGCTCGTATTTGGAAATGTTTATTTTTCCTATTTACTGTAACTATACAAGGTAGGCCTCACAACAAACGCTCATAACAATTATACCATGTTGGATATCATTATAATATATTATTATCTAAGAACTTATTATTGATTGTCACATTTCACCAATAAATATAATAAATAAATATTATGAATTATTGTAATATAAACTCGCTTTCGAATATCGACTACTTATATTATTTACTATTTTGATGATTTAAAACATCTGGGCCAACTTTAAAGTAATTTTTATTGTCGTATTGTTTTCTACAGTTCCATTATATACAACGCATATTCGTGTATACACTCAGAATAGTCATGTTTGGTATTTTCAAGCGCACACCGCACATTACTAATGCGAAAATAATTCCAAAAATATAGTGTTCTTTTATTAATGTATTTATATTATAGTTTATTCTTTTTTGCACTGCACGAAAAACATGAAGTGTGGGGCGGCAGAATATCGATAAAAATCTCGAGATCTGAAATGTACAAAAAAATTATAGTGTAAACGACGTACGGGTTATTATGTAATAACTATTATTGCTAGTAAATAAATGGAAAACATTTATTTAAAATTTATCACGGTTTGTGTACAGATTTAAATGTAAAATACATTGTTGTTGGTATTTAGACACATTCACACACACACACACACACACACACACACACACACACGCAGAGATATATATTTATATTATATATTATATAAAGGTATATACGGAAAAGACTAGCGTATAGTTTAGCCAGTTTAGGTCTTAAATTGGCGTACTTGTGCTCGCGTACAAGTGGATATTATAAAAACGTTGGTCGTACAAAAACTACTTGATTATGTAAAAATATGCAAAAAAAAAAATGATAATAATAATAAATAAAAATGCCGGATTCGAGTTATTTAGGTGCCACAACCGCGAGTTATCTATAATAGACGAGTTTAATATAATATACGGCGGTCCGATCGAACATCGAAAAACGTCAATTGAAATTCTTGCGGTTTAATGTGACTGCCGCGTTGTCACCGTCAGTATAATATGGCGAATTTATATAATGTATTATAATACGTTACAGCTAGTAAAATAATAAAATCACTAGCGTGTGTCTCACGCGGAAATCTTCTCGTTTTACCATATAATATATACATATTATATATATATATAATATATTTATCGATAAAACCACCGTAAGCATCCGACTTTTGTCAGGCGCTTACATATACATATACATATATTATATATAATATGCATATATACCTATATACCTACTAAAATAAAATGTCGGAAAATCGTGATTACCTATATATACCTAACGATCGTATTTTATAGAATTTAGTCGAACGAAGGTTAGGTATATACTAAATATATATGCACGGTACTGAAACGTTTTGCATTTCCGGTCCCATAGTACACGCGGATATTTACGTACGTGTATCCGGTAAGAATATAAGCGACGCGTATTGTATGTGTATATACTACCTATATATGTTATTTTATATATATAAGGGAAATGTTATCACGCGCGTTGGGATTTCACGACGGTGGTGCGATATGTATATATATATATAAACATACACACGTCGCCGTAAGTTCTTCTTTTTATTTTCGATCCCTCCGCACCTATCCCTTGACGATAGCGTACTTAGGGGTTGTCTTGTCACGAATCAGACGCGGGAGGGGTGGATTTTGTACTAGAAAACCCCGCGACCGACATTGGTGCCAAAAACTCTCGACCTGCTGCTACAGACGCAGCGCGGCTAAATCACATCGCCGGAATATAATAATACGGATTTTCGTTTCGATTTTAATATTATTGCTCAGATTATTATGCGCGAATAAATATTACATAATAATTTTTTGTATACGTATATGACTGCCATTTTTATTATAGGTTTTGTATAACCAGTTGTGCAACTCTATTGTAAAAACCATATATATATATTATATACGTTAAGTTGCAATGATATTTGTTTATATAAATTAAAAGTTTCCAAAGTGAATAAACTTTTATATTATATTATTAATTATGTATTATTAGACTTGAACACTGTGTACGACGTACGTAATTTAAATGAAATAGCAATGCAAAATCGTATACAGCGTAAAAAAAACAGTGAGGAGTTCAATCTATCAATTCACACGTCTTGGTCCTGGTTATACCATGGTATAGACTATAGGCATAGTATTAATATTATACATGTACATGGTTACCACCCCACCTACCTTACCAACAACTAACAAAATATATTATCTAGGTATATTAATATTTTTCAAAATTTGTTATTATAACAATGACAATTATATAAACCTAATATAATGTATTTTATTAAAAGACATTATTACAATAAATATAAACTTTATTCGAGTGCAGTGTATGTGTGGATAGTAAAGAGTTTGTTTGCAGGAAGATGTACTTACAATATGAAAAAATTAAAATCTAAGAAAGAAAATTACAATGTATTATTAAATTTACATAACATTAGCTTAATGCGGATCAACTTATTAATTAAGTGATGCAACTTACCAGATTTGCTTATTTATTTTTATTTTCTGACATTATTTAAGATTTACAGTCATAGAGGACTCTACGTTTTTCTATAGTATACATAATAAACATACAGGCATATTTGTAATTGATTCAGTTATACGGGATCCAGAAATTGGACCACGAATTTTCGACCAAAAGTTTATACAGTTATAACACCTAAAGGTACACACCACCACGATAAATAAATATCGTCTGTACGCGAACGCGATTATATTGGACGGGCCAGTAAATATAACACGAGTTTACGAACCACTAGCTGTATACAACACGGGCCAAAGCTCCTCCGCCCGGCCTTAGTCGGTGGCGGCGGCGGCGGCGGCGGCGACGACGACGACGGCGAATACTACAACGACGACGACGACGATGACGCCGGGAGGAGTGGCCTCATGAATATGCATACATCTCGGCCGATGATCAAAATCCCGGTCGGCACGTACCCCGTTCACCCATTGGTCTAGCGGCCGGGTAACGCACGCATGGCAAGGGGGGGGGGTGAAGGGGAACGGATGATGGTATAAACACAAAGGGACGCGCGCGGGATGTCGGCGTGTGCGGATGAGGAGGAGAACGAGGAGGGGAAGGTGGCGGCGGTGGCGGCGGCGGCGGCGGCGGCGGCGTGTGTGTGTGTGCGTGGGTGGGTACGAAAGCGCTTGCGCGTGCAGGGGCCCCGCGTTGGCTTCCTTGTTTACACTGGCGGCGGCGACGGGAGACAGGGATCGCGGTGCGGCTCCGGTGTCGGGGTGCGGCGGGCGGCGGTTGAGCGCGCGATAATTTGCTTAAATTAATTACCCCTCGCCCGGCGGTGGCGCCGCCAACCCCGTCTGCACCGCCGCACCCGACGCATCACCGCGCCGCCTCGTCTGTATACATCATATGCAGCCGCAATACTATATATAATGTGTATACATAATATAACGGTGGATTTATATATACTATCGCAAATTTTCGTATGCATAGGTTCGTGGATATAACAGTAATGTATAAAAGGTAATACTTAACCTATACGTCGAAAATTATTATAGTGAAATAAATAGTATACAGGCAGACAGGCAGTAAATTCTGTATCCATTTGTTTGATCGGACCTATAATATCTATGACATATAGGTATTATTATATTAAACGGAAAAAAAGATTGTTTGCGTGTAGTAGAGAATACCTATATAAATACCTTATAATAATGATTAATGACATTAATATGTAAAATTAATTTTTTTGTTACAGCATTTATTTTAATATGTACCAATGGTATAATTTTGTCGATTTCAGGAGTGTCAGCTGTTCGCATGTCCATAAACATATTTGTCGGTGTGGGATATCATTATTTTTGTATGAGTCTTTGATATGTATCATATTATATGGTGATGGTATTGGATTGGTGTCTTAAAATGCCAATAATACGTACAATTATACTCACTTATTTTACTTAAACTTTGTACTATATATACCTAGTATGTAAAGTATGTTATAATTGTTCTGTATAAATTAAACTATTATAGTATAAATATACTTATAAACTATGTTAATATTTTTGCATGAGGTTGTTGTATTACCTATATAGTTAATGATAACCATTATGAGGATACGTGTACCTATTTATGAATAATATAATATGCAATAGTTTATTTTAATATTATATTATTTTGTTTGTTTACAATATTTGTTTTGTACCAATAGGTTAGGTTTTTAATTATTAATTATTAATTGGAAAATTCGTAGGTAATGTAAGATTTTTAAGTGGATAAATGGATAAAATAATACTCTGAGATTTAGTTGTATAACATTTAATTTGTGCAATAATCGAAAGGTTACCGCAAAAAATTGTTTCAAAAAGTAATATCATCACACGATTAATCAAATCAAAAATATATGATTATTTACTTTTTCAATTTATGAAAATTAAGTACTGCGAGGTTAGGTTAGGTAAAATATGTTTTTTTTTTACTCCTCTGGTGTAGGTATTCTATAGTTCTCAGACAACAACAATTGTAATAGTAATCTGTTTAATTAGTACCTAAGTAAAAAGCACTGTAAACGCATATTGAATATAATTACGTTCAAAAATGAATATTTATGACGACCAATGTAGAGCGGAGCAATGAAGTTCAGGATCCCAATACTTGGTTGATAGTTCAAGGTTTTCTGTATAGAATAAATATTTGTTCGTTTCAATTAAAAAGCAAACAAGTTATTCATTTTTAAATGTTTAATAACTCCCAATTTATTTTTAATATCAATGATATACAAACAAAATACAATAAAATAATTTATAAATTATAACAGTTGTATATAGTACAGTTTCGGTAGTAAAATAATAAACGTTTATGCAAATTACTTTACTAATTTTAAATATTACGATTCTGATACAAATTTGCGTCGGTTAACTAAATAATTTAATTTAACTGCAGTTCACTATAATGATCACTTATTTGGATTACAAAAAACTGTTACAGTGTTACCCCTAGCTATATTATATAGAATTATACTAAAAAAAAAAAAAGGTATTATGTGGAATATTTTATATTATATATAGTTATAAAACAATAGCTAGTATAAATCGACAATAGAAAATAATATGCAGGAGACAAAGAGGAATAACTAAATACGAATTATATATTTTATGAATACGATATTTTTACTCGGTCAATTTTTAATGTAGGTATTTCGATGATACAATTTTTTAAATCTTGTACCTATGGTAAATTTACTATGGGAGAGAGTCATGCAAAATCTTAAGCACGCTTTTTCATTGTTACAAGAAAGTAGAACGTATTTAAAATTCGATCATGCACTTGCAAATGAACATTTAAAATATATTATATTATAGATGTGTACACAACACAAAACAACACAATAGTACCGTGTACACTTCTGTGTGTGTAATGTGTGTGATGCAATAATAAAAAACCGTATAACTCAATAAAGTATTTATATATTTTTAAACCTTGAAAGATTTTCTAAAATACATATTGTATTTATTTATTTTTACTTTTAAAATGTTAACGCGCGTCTTTAGAATTATTTAGTACACATACATTTTACACATTATGTATAAATTATTATTATTTTACTGCATCATAAAAAATTCAAAGATAAAACGTCAATGATAAAAAAAATATACACAGTGTATATAAACCGACGCAGAAGAAGGTGTTATTATTATTTTTTTTTTTTTCAGGAACTCGATCAATATTCACCAACAATAGCTATGGGTATTATTTTCTTATGTGGGACACCACAACGCTTCCTCAATTATGCTCGAGGAGAAAAAAAAAGTTGCCGGAACAATTTTTTATGTCATTTTTATTATTATTCATTTTCGTCTATCTTCTCCGCCATTTATGCGCGTAACTTTTCCCCTTCGTTAAAATAAATAAAAAAATGAAAAAAAAACCCGGGAGCAACAAAGTTTCATCGCGCCGTTTGAATATTGTTTTTCAACATTTTTCATTTGTACGAATTGAAATAAAAAACCGTAAGAAAAAATACACGAGTTTTTATTTGTGATGTCTCTTAACTACAGCGTTGATGACGGGAACGTTTTTGTGGCGTTATCAGCTCTCTCCTAATATATATTTACTCGACTCTATATTATATAGAGCGCAGTGCCGTCGTCGGCATGTCTCGGAGACCCAGCTCTATAATACCTGTACATATGGAGTGTACAAACTATCTGCTCAATATGTTGAGATCGATAACATATTTTTTACTCAAACGCGGTCTCGTATTATATTTCTATAATATAATAATAATTATTAAATAATATTGTATGATCCACAAAATTCGGACGTATATCTGACGTGTGTATTATAACAGTGTCACTGCAGAACACGATGATGGACGACTTAAATTCGATAGTTCAGTTTTTATAAAATCAATACCTAATGTGCATTAAATTATTAATATGCATCGTAAAACCAAATAAATCGATTTCATAATATTATTATCAATTTTTTTGGCAAGCACTGCTGCACTTGTTTTAGATCATAATTTTCTACACAGGTACCTAACCTAGGGGCTAGGTTAGCTATCAGCTACCATTGAAACATTTGATTTATATTTTAAACTGCAGTCTACGAGCTGCAAATATTAAATGACCATGTAATATAGCGTAATACGCATACAATTATCCGTGTTATTATTAACGAGAGCATAAACAGTTTCAGAAATGCGAATTATCGGACGAAAATTCATGATTGAAATAAGACGTTTCTAATGAAGCTCGCCCAGCTGCAGGTATACTAGAAATCGCCAGAGGTGCAATAAGCCATTGTGGGTATTTCAACCCGAAATTAATTACCTCCGGTTGGTTTATTAATATCTACGTGTAATTACTGTCATTACACCGGTTCGGCTAGAGAGGTGGAACCCAATCTCGTCTTATAAGACGCCCGGCGCTTTTTAAGTCATTAATAAAAATGAAAAATTATGAAAATAGACTGTTGGATGCTTCTGTGCGCTATATCACAAAACAACAATAATGAGGACGACGACGACGAAAAAATAATATATAGAAGTGAAAAATGGTCCATTACAAAAAGTCTCATCGAGTAGAGGCGGTTACGCATATAAATCACGTTGATGAATGATAATTCCAGTAGTTGTTTGAATTTATCAATGTACATAATATTATAATATATATCATATTCATTTTAGACGTTGCATACGTCCAAAATAATTAGCTACAATATAACCGATGATATAACATCAATATAACGCGTTGCTTAAATATTATTAAAACCAATGTAAACCTACGAGAAACATTAAATCCTGAGTGGTTAATTGGAAGGTACTCGCACATACATAACACTGTTTATAATATATGCCTTTAACCTATATCATATAAATATTATACATATGTTTTATTAAGCTGCTAACAAAGAAAAACAAAGAAAATACAAAATATACTTTGTTATGTATGGTTAAATTTCAAATTTTAAAATGTAAGGAGATGGCAGAAATACAGAACATAGATTTACCAAGTTGATTAACCTACCTACTACTTGCTAGACACTTTTAAAATGTTTGCAGTACCTACCTCTTCTTATTTATTTGGGAAATACATCTTGAACATTTAATTATTAACAGAAGCAGGCAGTGTATAAATCTATAATTGGGCATTTGTACATCTTTGTAGCAACTATAACAATATTATAATAATGCCTGATCACACATATTATTATGAAGCAGGTATCTCTTTTGCATTTTTTTTTTTTACAAAATATATTTTTGTCTTTTAAAAGAAACAAAGCATTTTTTATGGAATATTTACGTGTTTATAGTGTACATATTATAGCTGTAGCATTATCTACGATATGTATAATGCGATTATACGTGCGGTATATATAAAAAAAGTTTGAGCTACGCGTGTTCTCGTAAAATTTAATAACGTCAAATAATTCTTGCTTATCTTTGTGACCTTGTATTGGAGAATGGTAAACGATAACAATTTACAAAGTATCATATTTGTTCCCATATATATATATATATATATATATGTAATACGTATACTATATTTTATAATCTGTACCGGCATAAATATCACTTGAGTCATAATTTAAAAAACAAAAAGGCACCCTCAGCGTGCAGAAATGAGTTAAAAATACGTTTTTTTAATTGTTGAATACTTACATTTTTATAATATAAATATTATATACTCGAACATTTGCAGAAAATTATATTCTGAGTATTATACACTAGAACTTACATTTGTAGGATATTATAATATACGATATAATATGCCTAATGGCTATGTAACATAATTGTTGTACGCAAACGAACTTCAGACATAATTACGACGTCTCATATCGATACTCGACGATAGTAATCTATCGAATACATGTCAAGCACCTACCTATATAACATAGTGTATACTTGCAATCAAGATTATAAGTTTTCCATCTCTATCGTCACCCGAAGCGCTGCTGCCGCCACCGTGTGTAGGTGTCGCTTCATATACGTCGGTGTCGGCGATCAAACTCAAAGATGCAAATGTCACAACAAGTACATATTATAATATACATATATGTATATATATATATAATGTACTCATATACATATTATATAGTCATATATAATATATCTATGTATAATATATACACACTAAATAATATATATATACACTCACTAGTAGCCGAAGAGAGACCTACCACGACGCCGTATATCACGCGTCATGAAGAAGGGGAGGGGGCGGTCGGCGTGCGTGCGTTGCTAATCGATTTCAAGTACCTCCTCCGCCTCTATTCGGAAAGCTTTTTACGCGCGTTAAGAACGAAAATACAGTTACATTTCAACAACGACGACAGGCTAGGATTAAACCGAATCTTTGGTTAGAGCTCAAATATCATAGTATACTAATATACTCGATAAGTATGTAATATAATATTATTGTTATACGTATTATATAATATTATTAATATTATTTTTATCATATGTATTTTTCAGCTTTGTTCAAGGAGCTCGTTTTGGTTTACGTGCAAAGGCTGAGGAATTTATGAACTTATAATACATAATATTTTTTATTATTAAAAAGTGTTTATTAAGTGTGGCTATTAATACCACGATGAACCAGCTTTAGCAATTAGTGTTTTAAATCTCTGACTGAACGTTATAGCCGCGGAAATCAGGAAAACGTTTTTTTTATTTAGTGCAGGGGGGTCGTAAACTGCGAGAAGACATTAGAAGGTCGTCGTCTATATATAAACAGAATGTATACCTATGCGTTTATATTATAATAATGTTGTGGTTTATTTTGTATATAGGTGTTAGTTCGGGTGTAGGGTGTATGTGGGTACCGCATGCAGCAGCCGTATTATAGATCCGTCGATACGATGACGACGTGTTGTCTGTCGATAGTTTTTTTATTTCGATATATTACATGCAAAGTATTTAAGTATATATACATATTATATATATATATAAAAGAAAAGTACCGCCACTTGCGGCTGTTTAGTCGTAGCGGCGGCGGCGGTCCTCTCACTCGGAAGCGGTTGTTTTGCATAATTCATGAATTTTTCATAAGGTTCGTGCACCACCCGCCGGGCAACTGTATACACACGCGCATGTATACATACACACATGTACACATTCGTACGCACACATATACCTATATATTATGTACAATATGTATTATGATATGTATATATATATATATATGGTGTGTGGTGTATCCCTGACCGTGGCCGCAAGTTAGCGCCGCCGATTTACGCTCGCACGTTGTATATTATAATAATAATAATATATGTACCTTATTACACACACATACTGCACATGCTGACATGCAGACGTATGCAACACACACGCGTTGTTTTACGCATGCATATTATTTCCGGCCGTTTTGGCGGGAACAACGATCTGGTGCAGTTAACCGCTAGCGAGTGCACCGTCATAAAGTGTCTGACGACTGCTGCACATACCTACACATAGGCGTGAGACATAATATACCCAATTAATTATTTCATACATTTTAACCGAACTTTGAGTGTACATACTATATATATGCACCTAGGTTTTGCAGTGGGTGTTTTGAGTGTAAAGCACCCCTTCGTTTAAACACCACGCTTAAAATAATCCTAGTTACGCACCTGTAGGATGGGCTGTGTAGGTGCAAGCGTCGATCGCGTAAAGCATCGTTCGTAATCAAATCGTACGTATGCGTCTTCTACAACGTCCTAGGTACTATACGAGTAGAATATAAATACGATATATTTTTATTATAATATAATGTGTTATTGGTCATTCGATTAAAATTAATTTTAAAAAATTTGAACGCCCCTCTCACCATTCCCTCTTCTTCTACTGCCGCAAATTATAACATAGTTTCGTGCGGTTCGCCTGTTCATAATTATTTTCGCGTGTGTACGCACGATGAACGCTTTTATTGCGCAGACCGTACAAAAAGATTACAATATTATTATAGGTATGCGATAAAAAAAAACTTACTTTATATTTCCGAAATCGTCTGAAAATCGTTCGGGCGATTGAGGATCGGGTTAGGTACCTACCTGGCTGTATAATATAATAGATCCGCACACGCTACAAATTATAATAAATACCGGCGTGACTATAAATATGATAATGTACGCCGTATATGCGATACTTTATATAGCTGTTTTTTTTTCAACGGAAATCGTGATAAATAAATCTCCGCGAAGCTTTTCGCCCACTACATTTTTATATTTTATATTATAATATTATATTATAGTGGCATAGTGCGCAGTACCTACCCATATATACCTTTATAATCTTCGTGTGTTGCAATCTCGTCCGCTGGTCGTATTGTCGTCGATCAGTCGCGGGTGCGGCCCCGTATAATATAATATACAGATACAATTAAAACAAATCTCCCCTTCGCCGCCTCCGCATCTCCGCCAAACGGGGCACACCTATCGTTTTGCACACCGCACTATACAGGGTGCAGTGTAACATAACGTGATATCAAGCGTGTGTTTATATGGTCGGAATTTTGAAATCAGAAATACCTGGGAACTTGTATCCATACCTATGGGAAATCTAACTTTGCGCACTCGTACTAAATTTGTTGAATACAATATTGTGTGTATTATTATTATCAGGTATTCGTATTTCGTACAACAGAATATTGTGTCTATTGGACTGTTAGCCTCAGATTAAGACTATAATACGTTCATACGCGTTTACCTACAGCCGCGCACATATAGCTGCTTTCTCGCTGGAAAAAAAATGTGTGAACTTTTTATTTAATAAATATTTTACCTAATTAACTAAATGACAATATTATTTTATACAAACATTAACTATTAATAGATGTTTCGTAGAACTATAACATTAAACCTTTATTGAGCACACACTCGGAGGTATTTTTATTTCGCCCCTCCCCTAAAATTCTATCTAAAGGCGGCCATGACCGTGCATATAGGTCTGTACAAAAACGAAAAAGAGCGATACAATGGCACATACAGGGTGTACGTAACATAAACGGTAGGTTTCAAGTGTTTCGACTGTAAAACGTTATGTTTATACAGGTACCATATTATAATAATATTATTATGCTTTGGCGTCGGGCTGCAGCTAAGCTCGTGCTTCCATCTGCCGGCAGACACGCAATGCGCCGCCGCCGCCACCGTGCGCGTATATTGATTACGTCACGATTCGCGATGGCGGCGGCGTCCCCGGGGCGGCTCTTTCGTGATAATAATATCAAAACCCCCACCACGCCACGCACACCTCTCACCGGGCAGCCCTCCCCTAAAGGCATTATTGTCGTCATCATTACGGCGGCGGCGACGAGCGAAATTATTACTATTATTCAACGAGAAAAATCGGAAAAAAAAAATAACCATCGCTCGTCGTCATCGTCGTCGTCGTCGTCGTCGTCGCCGTCGTCGTAGTAGTAGTCATTGTTCGCATTCGGTTTTTTCTCTCTCTCTCTCCTTCTCTCTCCTATCTCACTCTGTCTCTCTGTCTCTCTCTTTCCGGAGCATAAAAAAAGCATTAACGCTATTTTTGTGTGCACGCATATAATATCTAATAGCCACCACAGGTATATTACCTATATATATATATATATATATATAATGTGCGTACCAGCTATGTAGCGTATTATATAGAAGGCCGCAGGTATGTACACTCGCGCACGCGTGTTTCGAACGTAATATATGTAATATGTATACACGTCGTCGTCGTCGTCGTATATAATAATAATATGAGTTCTGCGTTACGATTTAATACACGACGCCGTTTACACGTGCCCACCTGGCGCCATAAATATATCTCGTATACATATATAACGCATTCATACCTAATGGTGTTGCAGTGCTCGCCGCCGGAGCTTTCTCGTCCGTTCACGTCCGCCGTTGTATAGTAGGTACCTACGGAGTTGATGCGAGCGGCGGCGCTGCGGCGTGGCGGAGTGGTCGCACGAACGATTGCGTGTCGAATCGATAATGTCCAGAGATGTGTTTTTGTCGCGTACTTGCCCATACCTACCTGTATGTGTATGTACGTATGCGATATCGCAGTCTATACATATTATTATTATTATTATTATTATTGTCATATGCGCAATACGTACGTACAGCCGCGGGTATATCGTAGCATATATATCATACGTATATAGTCATTGTCTATCGAACACGACGTCGACGCTGCCTGTCCGAAGACGATGGTCATGACGATCGTAATACGCGCGATGCTCTCGTCGACCGGCGGTCATCGGTTATTAAAACCCAAAACGCGACCGCGGTTTATTATTTTTTGTAGAGAGTTAACCTAGCCTATGTGCTTAGATATACTGCAACGCTGACGAGGAGTTTCTAAAAGTATTTATTACAATAATACACCATGTTGAAATCGATAAATATTATTTTTATTTCTACACTATGTGATATCATTCGTAGTCTATACATATTATTATTATTATTATGTGCGCAATACGTCTACAGGTGTATTGTCGTATATATCATACCTATATAGTCATCGTCTAATGAATAGTGCACGGTAACTACGCCTTCGCGGCCTGTCCGAAGACGATAGTCATGACGACTATAATACGTCGCGTGGCGGTCATCGGTTATTAAAACCCAACACGCGACCGCGGTTTATTGTATTCGGTATATCGAGAGTCAACTTATAACCGCCACCGCTATAGCACTACCGAGTTTCTAAAACTATTATTTATAATAATATATGTCGAAATCGTTAATCGATTAATATATATTTTTTTTATTTCTGCTCGATTTTACTACTTTTTACACCAAAACTCACCCCCCACATATATTGTATAGTCGCACGCACAGTCAAAACATTTTAATATATAATATTATATACTACTATAATACTATACACCGTTTTTCGCTTCACGTGTACCTAAACACATAGCTATAGTGCACGACCGCGTGCTTATTTATTATTTTTTTACGGCACCGGCATACCTACATTGATTTTTCAGTGAAAATAAAAGGAAAAAACCAACAAAAAACTAGAACACACGAATAATATCCGTATGGCACGAATTCTTCAAAACCGAATTTCTCAATTTTGCTTTTTTTATAAGTATATGCTGTAAACACCCTGTATAGTTTTTGTTTAAATGTAGTTGTAGGTATTTATATAGGTACTCGTATGTGCTAATACACTGCAAATTCAATACAGCCAGGGCGCAGGTGATTAAAAAATATGAGTGAAAAGATTATCATGATCCTTGTCTGCACGAGTGTTGAAAAATGAAAATAATTATCTATGTACGGCAAAAATGAAATATATATATTGGTGTTATGTTCACTAAGTATAATAAATTTAAAATCCAAACAGTTTTAACATATTTTGCACAGGTATATTATACTATAATATTATATTACGTATAGGTATACAAGATACCTACCAAGTCATGTAAATAAAATTCATATAAATACCTATCTTTTAATTTTTTTATGGTGGCGCTACACTGAGTGTAAGTATGTCTGGCTGCAAACTCCTGCGCTGTACTTATACATGTTTATAAATTGATTAAGACGATGTTAACTATATTTGGCCGATATTGTAGAAACTGTACTGAAATTATTGTACAATTATTGTTTAAATTTATCATACTCTACAAGTGGTTTTTGCGCTTAGGTATACTGCCTAACGAGTGTCTACAATATTACGGACAAAAAAACTTATCTGCAAGTATGTAAATTAAATTAAATTTGCATCAAAATATAATAATAATAATAACTTGGAACAAAAATTAATTTTAACATTATTATTTAAACATTTTTGCAGATTTAATCTTAATCTTAGCTTTCATGATATCTACATCTTGTATAATCCACTCTATAACTAATATTTTTGCATGCAGGTGGGTATAATATGAATTTACCTATATTATATTACGCTAGACATGTTATGTTGTAAAGTTAAATTGGTATGGTAGGTAGGTGATATTTTCTTAATATTATTCTCTATATTTAGTTTATTGAAGACGAAAATTTAACTTTATGTAAGTTCCCATAAGTTTTGTGTTTGTTGAATTAATGGTTTACATGAGTTGTCTAATGGTGTTATAGAAATATCTTTTGTTCGTGATGGATGAGAAAAAGTTATTTTTGATATTTGTCTGAAATATTTTATGAATTTTGTTGTTCAATTTACACTACTATATTATGGAGGTTAAATTCCATTAAAAATGTAAAAAACCATCGCTATAGTTCGTATCCAATTATGTTTTTTTGTACATTTTGGATGGAGAAATAATTGATATTTATTCGTATAAATGTATAATGTCATAGGTATTTAAATCTATTACACATGCATTTATCCTTTTATACGTTATTGTTTAAAAAGCTACACACATATTATCATACTTATTAGTTACCTATTACTAATAAATAGGGCAAAGGACTTGTAGCATTTGCATCATTTTTTTGCACGATCACAAAAATAGCAATTGAAGAAACAAATACGTTTCATTCTGAAACAAATCTAGTTTTTAAATTTTATTTTGCATATAAAATATAAATGCATATTGCTATTTTCAATGACTTATCATTTTATCAATATTTTTACCATCGACGTTTTTATTTAATTTAAATATTTAATATTATATAACCAAAATAATGTTGAAGGAATTTAAAATAATTTAAAATTTTGATCATATTAATTATTAATATGGTTGTTGACTGTTCCCACAAGCATGTTTTTTCCAGAGACACGTCTCCGGAATTGTCGATTAGATGTATTTTCCGGTTATTAATTTTATTTATGCACAGATATTGTTCACTGCATAAGATATTATCAGTACAGGTCACGGGGACGTCGGTCGCAGGCATTGATTCAAATAAAATATATTCATTCAAATAATCTTATTTTTGAATGCAATTTAATATGCATGATCATTTTAAAATGCATAATTTGAATGCATATTTTGTAAATTTAAGTGCATATTGGGTGATTTTTTAGAGCTACAAGTCTTCTGCCCTACTTATAAATTATAATATAATATCATATATATCATATAATATGTGTATTATATTATACTCGGCATTCATGCAGCAGTTTCAGTATATTATAAGGTCAAAGGCGTTGATTCAAAGATGCAAATAACTATGAGCAGTTCGTCGTCGTCCGAACACCGCCACCCTCTCGAAGAAGAAAACCGTATTTAGGGGTCGTCAAAATATGACCCTCAAGGTGCAGGAGGGAAATACGACAAAAAAGCTACCCCCCTTCTCCTCCGACGAGCTGACTTGGACTGCTGAATATGCATGAGCGTCTCCCCATGTATACTATCCTGCACCGCCAAACGCACACCCGCCGATGACATCACCGCATCTTTTTCCCTAACATTTTGCTTATATATATCCTATATGGTGGTTTATATCCTCGTTCGTTCATATACATATACAATATACATATATATATATATATATATATTTGTGTGTGTATGTGCATAGTATATATATATATGTGTGTAAAGCTATTTCAAAGCATAAAAAACCGCTGTCATGGCAAATCCGAAAGCATAAAAAAAACTACGTGGCAAAAACCTATCGTTTTTGGTATGTGTGCGTTACGTCGTGCCTATATATAATATAATATGTGCGCCGAACGACATTTCTCCAGTGATTATTCTTCTGTGATAAAAAAAAAATAAAAAAAAATGTTACTCCTCGACGTTTACATCTAATTCTCCGTTAAGCTGCTAAACGGATTTTAATCAAAACGAAAAATATAATACCAAAACGTAACTATTTTAATATAATATAATATAAGAAACCGGAACGGCTGGTTTAAAAATATTATATTTATCGGGTAGAAAAAACTCGTACCGTTATTATTATGATTTACTACGACTCACTATAGGTACCTATAAACATATCATACCTACATTTACCTACTAAATTTTTTTACCCAAAAAATAAGAAAAATCTAAATATTTTAAACGACCTTGTAGAGTTTTGGAATGTTAAAGTATATTAATATTATATTGACATTTGACATGTATAAGACTCCATTCGCGTACACAACTGGAGTGTAACATCATATTTTTTCTATAACTATATTTCTATAATCTATATTGATATCTTAATTATAATAATATTGTGTTCGACAAAACCAAACCTATACAATATAGGAATAAAAATAAAAATATGTAAACATAACATTTTAGTATATACCTATCATTATGATTTACGAGGATTTGTCGGTATATTCTATGTGTTCGCAGAGAGGATTGATGTGTATATTATAATACATTCTATTTACTAAGAGCTAATAGTTCCTCTACTTTTTTTTTTTTGTAATTTGCATAATATTGAACATAAATATTTATCGAACATTTGTATTTCGAAATTCAGCAATGGATCGAATTTGAGGATCTAAATCCATTGCTATTATTATATGTATATAGGTAATAATAATAATAAAAATAAATCATAATTCGTCCTATATTTAATAATATAGGTAAGAAGTTTACACTCGTATAACCGAATCACCATAAACGTCGTTGCATTATAAATGCGTATGTACATACTTTATGACTTCGTATAAATACTGCTGAAGCAATGATATTTATACGATTTATTTGTTTGTATACGAACATCTACCGTATACGATACAAATTTTACTGTAATGAATCCTTGGACATTCTCCGCCAGCTTCTCAACAAATAAACCTTCGTCTGCCACCGACTCACGGATAAGACATATAAAGGTACACTTATAATAAAAACAATTATACTCACCAACCTACATTATATTTTAACGAAGAGAGAAGACTCCCTGAATTTGCTCATGCGTTGTGTCACTCTCCCGCGCAGTCAAACACATATCAATCGAATAATAATGAACGCAAGAAGTAGAGGATCCAGATCTAGATCCTCTCCAAATCAGAATCTTATTACACCCACCGGTGCCGAACAATATCTCCTAACTGGCACAGTTTCGAAACACTCTTATCAACCGATTGTAACGCAAACAGCCCTTAAATCAAATGTATAGTACAAAAACTCTATAGTATTATGAGTACGTTCTAACTGATTTACGTTCTCATTTACTCATTTTCAACTCTTAAATCTTAAATCCCTTTAAATGTAAATGAAGATTTTTAACATATTATTATATAGTTATAATTGGGGCATATTGGACAAACTTGTATTCACTGTTGATAAATATTTTATTTTATTTTACCTAATGACAACTTTATACAAACAATAAAACAATACATTCGTTTTTCTCGAGTAACCCAACGAATCTCAGTATGAGCCTCAAAATTAAAAAAATTGACTTCGAGGTGCAAACCTTTCATACAATCAAGTAAAATATTATTATGTACTTTAGTGTACACTGCCTTATATACAACATTTATTTATCCAACGGGCTTTTGCGGCAGTGGCGACAAAAGTTTTACAACTCACACCCGTTACCGCCACCGCCGCCGCAGCCACGGCCGCTAAACGTATGTGCAGTGTGTGTGTGATCAATGATGCGTGTCTAAACGGTACACGCTGCGGTGCTAAATAACTCTTTTCTACACCCCCAAAAACACACACGTTTGACCGAGCTGTTTGGCACTACCCTATATTATATTATATATATATATATATATATATACCCTGGGCGCAGTATGATTTTATTTTTTGACGCTTTGCACAATGGCTCCTGTTTACACACACACACACACACACACACAAACGCTCGCACGTGCACAGTCGTTATATTATTATTATATAGTCGTGTAGGCCGTTATTATTATTCTATTATTATTATTATTATTATTATTATTATTTTTATCCGTAGAAGAACTTTGACTGTGGTAGCGGCGGCGGAGGCTGTCATTTACGCGGTGATTAATGGGCGCGGGTCGGTCGGCCGAACAACGCGCGTTGACCCGATGGGGCATCGATAATGATCAATGATCGCTCATACATGTGCGTTGTCGACTCGCCGCCGGGAGCGCGGAACCGTGAAATTCCTCATATGCCGGCACCTGAACTCCGTGTCGCGGGCCACGCAGAAAATCGAGTGCCCTACCAATCCACATATAATAATATCATATTAAGTAATAATAATAATAATAATAATATAATACGATTATATTGTAACGTTGCTGCAGGTATCTCCACAAGACCGGACACACACACGCACACACGAACAAAATAATATGTTAAGATATTACCTGCCTATAATAGTTCATGTGTGTAGAAGATCCGGACGAGTTTTTTTGAATTTTTCCGTGAGTAATAATGTAGCCTAAGCACACACGATGGTCGATAACGGCGAGATCCGAAACCGCTATATAGCGATTCAATTTGCTGGTATATTACGAGAGTGAGCATAGTGCACTGCGTCTGCATGTGATGCATATGTCCTATGATGTGCGTGCATCTGCAGCGAAGGTATATTTATCAAAATATTATTATTATCAAATGTGTATGTGCTTAAATGTCGTTCGAATGCAGCTGTAGGATACCATGGACATTGTATTATATTCGTCGCGAATATATAACCAGTAGAACAGTGACGTGAAGTGAGTCTTTGGGTCAGGGGGAGACGTTGAAAGAGATAAATGAATCGGGAATAACGGCAGTACCTATTATTGATTCTCATATTTAGACTATACCGATACACCTGCAGAAATAAACAAACCTTAGATGAATAACTCACAACTACGATAACGATGAATCTGCGGTGGTGGATTGGAATATTGGACGATATCATGGCATATAATGGTCAAACTACAATCTAGACATTTCTGAAATCGAACTTTTCTTTCAAATGGTTTTTGAGTTTGTAAGCCTCAAACACACAGACATTGGCATTTGAATAACGAACCATACAATTATCTGATTTATTAACAAAATTATTAGTATTATTCTTATTTATTAAAAAAATCGATAGCAATGAATGATGGGTGTGCCACAGTTATAGTGTAGAGATACCAATCTCTAATAAATTGTATTTCTGTAACTGATGGTGCCTTAAATATATTATGAATTTAACAAAAAACCATTCGATTTTCGTGTGCCGAAATTATATCCACAAGTGAGCAATCTCATAGCAACTTATATAGGGGTTGGAAAACGAAGCAAAGAACGTTCTCTGAGTCTCGCTGAATATATCTGTTGCAAAATTCCGTGCCAATTAGTTCGGTCTAGTTCATTCTATACAAGTCTAGAAGTACTGCGTTCGACCCTGCTATATACGTACAAACGTACACATTTATTTTTTATACATATATAATCTATGGATGGATTATTTTTTATTATTTTTGAAATCGTTCAAAAAGTATTTAGTATTTAAGTATTGTTAGACAACCAAATAATTCGTCCTCATTCTAGACGGGTAGACCGCGGCGTCTCATTGTCTCCTATACGTCGTTTTGCCTCTGCAGCTGTAGAATAACGCGACCGCGGTTCCAACGTAGGTATATACTGCACCAGTATGTTCCCTGCGAGTGCCCGCGGCTCTTATATTAGGCATACCCAGCTCATATAGCCCGCGGGAAATTGACAAAAATTGCACAATTAGCGAGGGTGTCTTTAATGCGCGCGGCCGATCGACGGCGGGTGGCCCGGGTGGTTTTTTATTATTATTATTTTTTTTTTTTCATTTCATTTCATTCGATTTCGTCGCCGTGTCCCGCCGCCGCCGCAGGGGTGGTGTGTTTAACCCGAGGCCATCATCCCTCGACCGGAATCGTTACAAAGAGCTGGCCCCGACAACTATTATATATAATACGCTCGTGTCTGTGTGTGGGGAGTGAAAAAAAAATGAATAAATTACACCGTATATATATTATATATAGAATGTACACTGCGCGATGACGTCGACGACGACATAGACGACGGTGACGACGACGTTGGTCAATCACCTAAAGCAATTATCATTAATTTGCCATTTTCTCTGTGTGTTATATAGTGTTGTTCAGCCGCACCCCGAGCCCGGTTGCCGTCACCCTAGGCCATCGATCCCCCGGCCATAATAATATTATACTCTGCAGGCGACGACGATATACACTATATATACGTATAATATGATATATTGTACACAAAATGCGATTAATCGACGCCCGTAACTCTGCTGCAGTAACCCCGCGCGATAATCATTGTAGCGCTTTGACTTTTTCACCCCCTCCGCAGCATTGGCACACCTGCGCACGAGCAACAAACGGTTTAAGTTTGTACACGTCGCAACTGCTGATGAGTTTGAGACATTTTGCATTGGGCGAGTTATAAAATATGACCATTATATTACAGTCTGTGTCTAATAGTACGACAAAAATAAAAAACAATTGTAACTGTATCCAGTACTCACATTAATTTTGGAACTCAAAGTCCAATAGTCAAAGGACTTCATATTTATTACTTACGTATAATATTAATTTAGTTAACCTTAATAATTTCAATAATTTTACCAAAAACTAATTTTTTCCTGTATTTAAATTTTAAATTGTTATCATTTTGTTTAATTCGATTTTTCAAATATTCTAATGAACAATAATCTTTCATTCATAACATGCACACCAATAATATCAACTCTGCTCATCCGACCCAAACATAATATGTTTATTGGATTAGCTTGCAACTTGTTAATTTTATTCTTTTCTACACCTCGTACTTAGTTGTTGAAAAAATCGTATTATATTATTATAATCCTATGAAACTCAAAATACGTACAACATAATATCCTACGCATGTCGTTTGAAAATGATATTCTATTTTAATACCTATATATGAACTTTTATTGTTAAATACAAATTATTTTTGGATCTGAAAAACAAATCCATAATTCGTCTTTTGTATTTGCAAAAGCGTTTTAGGTACACATACCTATTCGGCCATGCAAATTAATTGAACTTCTCCCCGCCGCCGCCTGATGCGTATTCGGCTGTTTCGCGGAAACTTGATAACCTAAAAAAGTATAGGTACAAAGGAAAATTATAATAATAATACTACGGTGTCGGTGTTTTGGTGTATTATATGTTCGAATACGTCTGTATATAGCTCTTAACCCCGTCCATGCATTGATGTTCTATTGGCCCTTGGGGCCTGTAGTTTAATTTAGTATGACTTAAAGCCGTAGTAGGATATACGAGCCGGGGAAAGCACTTTGAAAGTTTAACGCTTATAAAAATCCACATAACTTTAACACCCATTTCCCCATATTCGGAGTGAATATATTTTCTGGGAATTGCACACATAAACATAGGAAAAAACTTGTTAAGCCCATTTTTCAAGTTTTATTAAAGGTGTGTTTTGCTGCATTGATGTATAATAAAACCTTTATTTCTTTACAAGTTTACCGCGTATAGCCGGTACTTTTACGTATACATATACATACATATTGCATACAGGTACATACATTTATGTATACACATTGTTTATAACTTGGTTGCAGTATACATTTTTATGTACATTGTAATTTAATATTATCTTCACTTTCATACGTGCGATTTGTTGAAAAAAACAGCCTTGGATCACGGCGATTAGCTTTTCATATTTTTTTTCGAGTGAAATACATATCGAATCCATAATAGTATATTTATTAGACGTAGAACAGACATCAAATAATACATTAAATTTGGATTTAAGTGTTAAACTCGTATATGAGGGATTAAGCCTATCCAGTACAAATTGATTAGCATATTTTTTTAATTGTTCGTTAATTATTATAATCGTTTGAAGTCATTTAATTTGTATAGCTACGAGTATAATAATATATATACGATTAAGTACAATGTGATATGTATAACACGTGTGTTGGACAGTTAGGTCTTTAAGGCCGAACACCACTGCAGAGGAGAAGAATGAGATGTGTTAATATGTACTATATTATTTAAAAAGGCAGAAATACTTTTATTTTATAGAATAAATATAATGAAAATTATAGTCATCGAGTCTTGACCTGGTCCAGGATATTTTTCTTTTAGACAATTTAAATAATATTTAATCGAATGTAATACTTTTTATGTCTCTTAGACACTCGTCACGTCTATATATTTATCGGAGACTTTGACGTCAAAAGGAATTCACTTATATGCTTAAATCAGATGTCGAGGATAAACGAGCTGCTGCTACAGATAGAAACAAAATGTTCGTGTAATATAATAATAATATGCACATATTACCTATATATATCGTCCATTATATTATTATGGGTATACAACGCGTCTGCAGGTACAATTGCATAATGATATCGCATGTATTGTATCATGCACATTATAGTGCGTTCGGTAAATAATTGCACTCTCCTTCTTTCTTTATTATCCTGGCGCGAGATGCATAATCCGATTGTGTTGACGGACCGACGCGTCTGTCGTGGGTCGCGCGACGAGTTCATTGGAAAACCACATCGAATCGGTGTCATTTTTTGTCGCGTTTCCCTCCCTCCGATTCGCATCCGTTTCTCTCACTCTCACTCTCTCGATTTATTCCGTTTGTTATTTCGTGGACTCTTCCACGCATATATACCAGCAGCGACCGCCCCCCCCCACCCTATATATATATATATATATATTATATCCTGCAGGCCCGCCGCCGTATATAGTCCACATAATCCTTACAGTGTGGCAGGGCACTTTTTCCGTCTCTCTCCCGGAACGCTAACTCACTCGCTCGTTCACTCTAAATCCATTTCCGTATTATCTCATTTGAATACCACTGTCCCCTCACGCGTGCGCACACACTCACACACACAAACACACACACACATATTTATATATACACATATCGATCGAAAGAGGGACGACTTTAATTCACTCTGTCACCCCTGCGCGAGGCAATCCCGTCGCTGTCGTCGTCGTCGTCGTCGTCGGTTCGGTTTTTTTTCATTTTTTTTTTATTCCTCGTTTGGTTTTCCTGAACAATATATATATATACATACATCGAGAGTGTGTGTGTATTATACTCGCCAAAGTCACGGCCCAGTCGGGTGGTGCGTGTGTACGTGTTTTTATTATACCAATAAAGCTCGTCACGGAAGGGTTTAGAGGGTCCACCGCCACCTCTTCGTCGTCCACCCCGATGCTGGGGAACAATGGTATCGAAAGGAAAATTAATTTCTCTTTAAGCCCGCATATATGAAACGGCGGCGGCGTAATGAGAGAGGGTCGCGCAACCGATAAAGTCATGCGTGGCGTGTGTGCGTGCCAGTGTGCAAACAATGCCCAAACGGTTTGGTGCCTATAAAAGGGTTTATCGCTCGCTGTCGTCGGGCATAATCGGAATTTATAAATGTACTCTGCTGCTGCTGCTACTGCTGCTGCTGTCGCTGCACCTCCGATACCGTCACCACTGGAAACCGAGGCCACTGTCACCACTATATATACATATATATATGGGTGTATATGTATATCTGCCACGAGGCCACTGCCGCCACTGTCTCACATATATACTCCGAGGCCACTGCAGCAGTGGCAGTCACGTACATAGCGCGTATAGTGCGAGCGTACAAATTTTTGCGTTCCTTAAAAATATTACCGGCTATGAATTATGACATAGTGATTTTCTCGATGTACTTGCCTCTCTACAGATGCCTAGGAGCATTACGATAAGAAAAAAAAAATTAATTAAAAAATTCGCGAAGCGCTTCCGCGTTACACGCTCGTGTAAATATTATTTTTTTTTTTTCTATACGTTCATCGGTCGAACCCATATCATAATTAATGTTTAAAAACACTGCTGCTGCTGATGCTGTGGTATTAATATAGGGTATTACGTTGTGTATGAATATTCACAAATGACTTCAACGATTAGAGTCGATTTATATATATATAATATATATAGGTATTAGGTTTTAAGTGTATATAGTTGCAATAACTGTTAACGAACGCGTCTATAATTTTAAACAAATTCGATCTTTACGCTTTTCATTACGTAGATTGATTTTTAAGAAATGTTTCGGGTAACGCAATTATAATTTACAACTATTAATATAATATACATATATTATGTCTCATGACCGAAAAGAAGACGAACTGGGTGAATATATTATTATAATATATATACATTTCATAAATCGTATATTATGCTAATTATTGTTGTTTTTTGCGCGTTCATTCACAAGAAATATAAACGTTGTGCATAATATTATATACAACTCAATACATAAACAATATGTATATACATATATAATATATGATAACAGCTTTATAATAATATGTACACTCGAAAATACTATATAGATACCTACTCTGATTGATTGAATACGTTTTAACCGTGCGCCAGTGCGTATAATAATCATCGTGCGCCGTGTAATAATAATAGAAATATGAATCTCGCATAATATAATATGTTATGTAGGTATATTATTACTATGATATTGTGATTTGGAATATTATTCGTTTTGCAAAAATAAAATATAATTAAAAAGCTTTTGAAGAACCGTATAATAAATAACGATTTTCATTTTTATTTTGTTAGATAATTATTTATCTGCACCATCATAATATTATTATGTATATATTAAGTATAGGTATACCGCCGGTATTTTTGTGCAAACGAACTAATTATTTTCGGAAATTATCAAAACCCATTATTTTTCGTCTGCTTTATTTATAATAATATTATTTTATTAAACACGCCCTATGTAAGCATTTAAATTGTAAATTACCATGTAATTTGACTGTGTAGTATATTATACGGTATTTAAACGTTAATAATACCACAGCGTTATATAAAGTGTACTATAATATTATATAGGTTAGGACACCTGTATTTAATATCGCGTTACGGAATTACAAAAGATACAAGTACCTATAGTAATAAAATACAACCATAACACGACATACCTACCACAAATATCGTGTGATCATTAATAATTTCACGGTATAATGTGTATGTGTATTGTTGTACCCGGGTAACCGTCATCATGCTCCTACACACATTTATTGTCAATAAATTGACGACGTCATTATTAATAAAAAAAAAGTCCCAGTTGACGTTGTGAAGTATTAATCATCGGGCAAGACGTTTCAATTACCTATACTTACGCAGTAATTTGTTTTTCTCTCTCCATACACAACAGCATATATCGTACAATATACATATTATTATTATTTTATTTACCGAGTACTGAGTACCTACCTATTTAATTTTCAATTCACCGACACGGTATATATAAAATCGAATCTTAATTGAATGAATGACATCTGACTTCACATTATTGTGTACATATTATAGTATGACGCTCCTTTTTTTCTTTCTATAATTTGTATATAACAACTGGAGTAGGTACCTATACAAGTTGAATATCTGTGAGCGTTCTCAAAACAAAACCAAAACGAATATAATAATATATTGTCAATATTATATAACTATGGGTACAGCGGTGTTGCTTGAGGTGTGCTATGTAAATTAAAAACATATTCAGATATAATATTATTGAGAATTATTATTAATAATTATTAATTTATTATATCTTGATCCTATACTGTTGAGAACATAATATCAAACGCACATATAAATAGGCGTTTGAATTATAACTGTCATACCGTTGTTGATAAAAAAAAAGCCTGGGTTGAAAATGACCTACTAAAAAGTTCGACTACTTACTATATCATCAAAATATTATGTATTGTTATCAATCGTATTTATAACTTTTATGGATGTTACTGACTTACTGTGTCCATGGCACTCCATGCAAGTATATATTATATAATTAAACCAACTGACTAACCCGGCTTCGCCCGTGAGCAGTTTTTTTTGGATTGGATATGATTTAATCAGTCAGTCAGGACAAGTTCTTTTTTAATATATATTATGTATTATGTATATCATTGTTACAAACCAGAGGTGGCTCTAGCCTCTAGAGACTGGTTGGGGAGGACTCATTTATAATTGTCAGAAAACTTTCTATATTATAAAACGTTTTTTTTTTTAATTTTGTATTTACAATATACATTTTTTAGATATGGGCTTGCCCCCCCCCTTCCATCCCTCTTGAAGCCACCCCTGTGTTAAACACTACCGTCGTGTTGTACAATTCTGTATCGTCGTATAATACACGATAATAAATAGTATAATTTAACGTGCTGCCGATTATCCTCGTATGCGGCTAAAGATCGACCGCGATTTGAATCGAAAACCTTTGTAGTTTGTGGCACGACTTTAAGCTCATCAATACCACGAATCAAAATATACTGGATACCCAACGATACACGATAAGGAGTTCCTAAACTGACTTACCAAAAGTGTAAAGGTATACAAGCTCTCCAAGGGAATTAAATGTAACTACATATACCACTAGATTGACTATTCAAAAATAAATATAAGATAAAAATATAATTTAATGATTCTTTTAAGCATTCAAACATTAACTAAATTAGTGGTATTTACAGATTTGGAGTTAAATTATTTTATAAAAGTTACCACTAATGTGGTAACAAGCCCTAGGTCTAGTATGCAACAGCTGTTCTGGCAAATCCGTTTGGGTCCAAGAAAAATAGGTGATACCGCAATATACCTACGCGTACTATTTATAGGTATACTACCTGCGTACGAGTATAACGTGCGAGTGTGTATGAACAAACCGTCCAAAATGCTGGTGAGTACAATAATTTCCGACAAAACGCGTTATCATTAGCAACGGCGGGGCGGCGGGTTTTTTCGGTGGCATTTAAATAAATACGCCCCATGTAATAATATATATACCCGCGACGACAAAAAGAAAACCCTTTTTTTCCTTTTCTGGTTAGTTGTCTCCGTCGCACAAAAGGAGTGGTGCGCGCATATATATTATATACACGCGCGAGTATATATATATGTATATATAAGGATTATTCCGCTATATTTGCTAACGAGGGCAATGTCAAACGGCATTGTCTGGGACCCGCACACAAATGTATATAATATCGACATATATATATATGCACCCGTTCGCGATACAGCCAAATTGTCTCTAGTCATTGTTGTGGATGCGTGGGAGGGTCGGGCCATGTATATACCTATATAAGTGTGTAATATATATATATATTATATTATATGCGTATATACTACGACGACACAGTAATACACACACGCGGGGCCGACACGGTGAGACTATACGGCGGCGGTTGTTCGGCAAACAATATTGTGGTAATAATACCACGCCGCCGCCGCTCTGCCACCGGATTTCTGCAGTGACTAGGCGACATTTTATTATTTCGAATTTATATTTTATTCGTTGTCATGTATATAATATTATATATATTCGTACATACACACACACACACATATATATACATATATACATAATGTGACATCCGTTGACAATAAGCCCCCGGTACTGCGGATGATACGATAGATGATGACAGAGTAAAAATTGATCCAGCTGGTAAAAAAAAAAAAAGATTATTACTGCGTGTGACGCTATTATATTATATATTATATTATACTCGCGTTTGTCGTGCAGGGTTGTACGCCGACGAATGATGACGATTTCATCCCCCCGCACCACGTGATAGCAATATTATTGATATATTATTATTATTAAACCTTTTGCTTCTGTTGTATACTGAACATTTGAAATACAATATTATATTGGTTTTAAATTGTATTACAATAAAGCGTACTATAAAACCAGCTCGTATGGTCAGTAACGATAAAAAGTTCATCGTAGATTTTTAAACAGTCCTAGTATATTATGTAATATTATACGCCACAAATCATAAATAAATTTATAAATAATTAGTATTTATAGTAAACAAAATGCAAATATTTAAATATCCTCACGTATCATTATTCATTTCTGCGCCATATATGGCGTGATACATAGATGTATACGAGATGCCAAGTATTTGTTTTGTGATAAGCTCTGCAATGATATAATCTACAATCATATTGATATAATATCTACCTATAAAATATGGTATAGACGTGTAACAATTACATATTGTGTAATTTACTAAAAAAGTAAGAAAATATCATCATTGCTTGATATTTTTTTTTAACAGTGGTTAAACCAACCAGTGTATGCTATACTAACTGACAACTGTGATACGGTTCTATGAACATTTTTTGATTCGATTTTCATAAAATATTAGCGAGTTGAATCGTTTAAAAAAAAATGTATTTACGGGTAGTGGTTATTATATAGTATTAAAAAAACAATAATTAAATTTAAAAAGACAATAGGTATATCGTATACTCGTAGTCTGCAGTAGGTAGTGTATACATGCTTAGAGTATTTGCAGTAATAGTTTTAAATATTTTAATTCCTAATACAAGTCGATGGGTATAACATTCGTCAGCCTAAATGTATATACTATTTAGATCAATCTACTACAAACAAAACTATTTATTTTTAATTACTATTAATGTACCTTCTTTATCACGACAGAAGGTATAGTATATAATAGCAGACCACAGTATAACACAATAATATTGTTTGATGATGTCTCCTGGTGTGGCTTGGTGTTTGGCCTCAGTTACAAACGTGATCTGAGGTCAAGCATCAATCGGTGTTTCTAGTTCCTGGATGGGTGACCACCGCTGCGTCTTAGTGACAAATCCACATATACTACCATACTACCATACTATATATATCTAACCTACCGTACCCTTCCCCTCAGATAAAAAACTTATTAATTAACCTTCAGGCTAATGACCATGGATGTTGAAGCCCTAACTCCATAAAAAAAGAATGATTTAAATAACTTTTGATGTACTTTGTCATAGTATAGAACAATATATAATAGTATAACATGATAATAATATACAGAAACGGCAATAACCTTTGAAGTTGAGGTGTGTGTATACCTAAATAAAAAAAAATATTAATAAAATGTACATTGCTACTATACTATGTTTAGATAAGCTAATTTTTATTTTAAACATATCATTTTACAGCCTGTTATAAATTACGCTTGGGATAGTAATCAACATGAAAATATCTTAAAACAATAAAGTGGACCTAATCAAATGATTTAGTGTAAACAATTTCAACTACACTGATTTGTGTTACCTATATAAGACTATATATAATAACGTGAATATCTTATGCCAGAAACCTTTTATACATTTAATAAGAATCATGCTGTAGTGCAGGTATTTATATTACCACGTAGCTAATACCAACATTTACGATAAACGTCGAGTATAACACTATATTTCACATTCTTTAACGGGTCGTGTTGTTAACTGTAGTAGTATTTGGACTGACGTATATATAGTCGGTCAACTATTTATAATAATAATGGCACCACCCGATTTATCGCGCATAGCTGATATAATAATATGTGTTACAATATTATGGTGTATACCATACTTTCCATTATAATACACTACCTATATGCTATATATATAAATATATATTATAAATAATATACATATATCTATTTGAAAACGATTTCTTGGGTCGTCGGCGTTGACCTGTCAGTGTCCCGTCTGTTTAATGGATATCTGGATAACAGCAGCAGCAGCAGAAGGACCAACAGCGTACACGGCCGAGAGGCATATAGATAAATAATAACGCGATCCGACGAAAATCAGAATCCCGCACTGCCCCATTAATTACAGACGGGTAAACGATGGATAATACGACGGACAGGTTTGGTTAATGATTTTTCTCGCGAGTGCGTACCATCTGTATAATATATATATATATACACACACAATATACCTATATATGTCTTGCACCTCCCACTATATATATATACGCCTGTACACTGTATATGTAATATACTTTAATACATATTATATTACCTATATATTATTCAGAGTGCGGTCAACCGATCGAAATATTGGTAGGCTGTCTCGCTCGGCCTAGTGTATAATATTATAGTAATTATACTGCTGCAGAGGGACTGACTATATATTGTTGCAGTGAGCGTCCAAAGTGGAAATCTGCGGTGCAGCTGAGGAGTGTGGTTAGCTACGTTTTAAACGGTATGTACATAATATTGTGCGTAGTACATTGTATATAATAATAATAACAATAATATATACAGTAGTAACACCTAGTGTAATTGGACGCAGATATCTACTGTCTTATATAATAATATACTTCTGCAGTAGGATTATATTATGCGGCGGTGTGTCTGTAATAATAATAATAATATGGTATTTACTATTTGATTATAATTCGAACGGACATCTATATTATTATCAATTAGTAAATATTTCATCATGAAGTTTCAAAAGTAAAAATTCTAAAACTACACCGTGATATACTGAAATTATATTTCTCGAATACATTACTTCTCAAGAGTTTCAATCTACGGCGTATACTATAAAGTATTGTGACTTAATATTGGAAAATCCACAAATATTCGAGTTTATAATAATATTATGATATTACATAATTATATCATGCACAGTGCCTATACGCCCAAAGTGTGAATCTCTGGTTTTTGGGAGTTTTTTTTCTCTCTTGAGATTTTAGCAAAAATGTATTGTACCTATAAGTGGTTGGTTTTATACATGTAACAATATATTGGGCATAGTACATTGATAGATATGAGAAGAGCAATAATGTATGCAGTATAGTAAATTCTATACTTACACCCCTTGTAATCGGACTAAGTAGGTGCATTGAGGAAATGGGGGGCTTGGGGAGGTCTTACACCTCTCCCAAAAATCTCTCTAACTGAAACTGACAGAATTTTAGTTGTGTAGGATCGAATTTCCCCTCTCTTCGCCTACGTCGATCTTAAAAAAGATAACCACCCCTCTGAAATGTTAACGAGTATCCTCCTATGTGTAGGTACCTACTTATAAAATAATATATGCTTCTAAGTTCTAGAGCCAGATTATAGTTTATACCTTATACTATGATACAGGCGTCTATAATTATGCCCTTGATTATAACTCAAACGGACATCTATATTATCAATTTGTAATATCATTCAACTGAAAAGTTACCTTCATAAAAATACTAAAACTACAACGCATAATTTATTTTCAGATCACATAACATCCTCGAGTTTCAATCTACATTATTTGTGTCTTAATTAGAAAATCCAACAATATTCGAGTTTCAAATCAATATAATATTAATCGATAAAATATATAATTGTTTTACATATCGTTAATGTTATAATAGCATCGTCTCGTATTGTAATAACAAATGAGCCTATTATATAAATTATTGAAGTATTGCAAGACTAGTTCGAACTAGCTCTGTAATAATCAGACTAGTGATTGCATTATGAAATTATTATTTGACCAACGCTACAGATATTTTTCACCCATGTGTATGGTAATATTTTTATAATTAATGATGACGAGCGTCTTTAATAATATTCAGCGATTGTTGTCTAAATACTTGAGAATAATTAGAATTTAGGAAGGTACATACTAATATTATAAAGCGTACAACAGATATTTGAACGATATTTCTGTTCACACAAATACACAATGACAATATAACAACGTGGTGCTGCTCATTGATTAGTATTGACTATCTGCATTGTATAAGTTATAATGCGTAATAGACTTTATAGTAACAAACTGTTATTAATGTGGATCTGAACGAGAAATTAATTGCTTTAGAGTTTTTTTTTGCGACAAATTAGTACAATACGCTCGTTCAAGAAATATATAATTTGGCCAATAAAAACACACAAGGGACGTATTAAGCCTTTACAAATTGATTCTCTGCTTCTCTCTCTCTCTCTCCATATATATATATATATATACTTATAAATACGATTGGGTGTATAATTTTTGAACGCATGCTGTTTGATTGGTTCGGAGCCTTCGGGGCACACTTAATCGACCCGAAAGGAGAGGGATGGTCCAGCCGCGGCAGGAGAAGGATAAATATAATGCGCAAAGGGTGTTGAATGGAGTAGTGTTCCTGAGGCTATTCCGCAAAGCCTGCGACAGGAATATACTCGTCGTGCGCACACAAGAGAGAGGAGGGTCAAAACCCGTGGGTGGTTATAGCGGGCAGGGCCTTTTGGCGCAGACTTTTTCATAGTCGTGCTGTGAGTGTCGCAGAGAAATATTGAATACCTTGATCTATATATATATATATATATGTGTGTGTGTATGTGTGTATGTGTGTGTGCGTGTGTGCATGTACATTTTATGTCCTCTATACAACAAAAAACTCTAAAGGGAACATTCAGCAGTTTTTTGTTCGGAGCAGGTACCTCTGGGCACTTTAAAGCTGTTTTTACGTATATATATATTATATAGAGGTGTATAGTATTATTATACGATTCAAGGCTTATATACGCAGTTGGACGTCTCCTAAGCTTTAGGAAAAAAAAATGTTTGAGATGTGGACTTGACGTGTTTTACTTTTAACATTTGATGTATTTCAGGGGTACATTGTTTTTATGCTCAGAGAAAAAAATATTTTATTATTTCAAACTTAAAAATATACGATATACATACTAAAATGTATCACTGCAGTCCGTGAATAATAACTGATGAAATAATAAGACTTAAGACGTAAGACATTAATGATAAATTATTATTTTGACATTATATTGTGTAAAATACTTTAATATAATAAATAATATGTATTATATTACAACGGAATTGTTTATAATAATAATAATAATTTAGTTTATATAAAATCGCATATATATCGGTTTATTTGATTAAATTAAATTATATATTTCCAGATAAAAATTGACCCAAATCAATCATTCCTTCCAAGCGCATGCAGAGATTCTATAGATTTATGGTCAGTATTTTTATATAGGTTTATACATATGGTACAGTTTCTTAAATATATACATATATATATTTTTTTATCTTGTTCCGATATAATTTATAATTGGCATAAATTCGTTTACAACGTTTTTTGTGTGCATAAGAAAGATCGAACCATTAAAGGTCTGCAGATCAGTGCAGTGTATAATATAGGGAGGGCAGAACGATTAATGTTTCATGCTGAAGTCGAAAATCCTTATTAGCTTTTTATATGGGTACCTGAAGACGTATATTGGTAGGTATATACGAATTCCTTACATTGTAAAAAAAATAAAAATAAAAAAAAATACCTACCTATTGGTTATTATAAGAGGAGAAAAAAAGTGGTCATTGTGTGTCCCCCTCCCCTGCCCTCCCATTCGGTAAAAAATTGCCAAGTGGTTGCGCGTACACAGTAGGAGAATAAAGAGGTCGTCGGGCCACGGCGGGGGTGGGAGGGGGGGGGGTCCATTAATAAACCAGGACCAGTCTCGTTCGTCCGTCCACGTCGATCGTCCGTCGATCGTTTGATTTACGATCTTTTGTAATCGACATTTTTATCCTTGGAGAGTGAATGAGAACGAGCGAGAGCGTACGCGAGAGAGACGAAGTGAGAACCAGGCGACCAGGCGAATGTCTGCGCGTGCAGGAATTTTTTGCTGTACACATACGCATGTGATTTATAAACATTTTTTTTTTTGTTTATTTATTTAATACACACACATATATATATATATATATACATACCCGTGTTTAATTCCTAAAGGGCCTCGTTATTATAAACCTAAATTATAGTGGACAAGTTTCTATTGTAGTAGTAGATAGTATAATAAAAAACGATTTGACTATAAATATTTTCAATTGAATTAAAAAATGGTATCTAAAATAATATAATAATAATAAATTCTGAACGAGAAAACAAGACGCAAAAATAATGATTGTTTTATTATTCGTTGGTATTAAGAACTAATCTAGGTATGTCTCACATAATTTAATACGTTTTTATACCACAACATATTAATGTGTATTAAACTATAATATATAGAACGTGGCAAACAGGTGTATTTGGTTTTTATCATTTTATCACAATTTTATAGTTTATCTACCTTTTGTTAAGGTTTTTGATAATTTAAATCTCTCTGCGTTTTGATCACATTTTTTTTGGGGGTAATCAACTAACATAATAGATACATTTATATGCAATATAAAAAATATAATATTGCACAAACTAAATAATTACAATTAAAAATAATTTAATGTCAGGTCCGTAAAGTACATAATATAATACAGTCGTTCAAATGACAGCCACCAGATTAATGGTAGTCGTCGTATTTTTGTAAAAAAAGTCACATTTTACAGGAAACCAGAAAAGCTAATTTCAGAATCTTGTTCCGAGAGGTACCTATATAAATCCCGACCAAATGTGTGTGCTGGTTTCACGCGGCTCTTTTATGTCAGTCTTTCGCTTCAATTTGACACGGAAGCGTGATCGAAATCCCATATTATCGTTTCCTCGTCAAGCAGTTCGGTTACCACGGTAATAATGATACCATCCGTTGTCTTGAAACGGTAATGTAATATTATTATTTACAACCGTCGCACTCGCATCATAATATAATAATAATAATAACAACAAAATATAATTACGCTGACAAGCGGTATAGCAGGTAGTAAACCAATACCTACGTTAGAGTGACGATTGCCAGCTTTATAGTACTTACAATATAATATATTTTGTAGTTATTTATTAAATCATGTTTATTACACGTAATTATATGCTTTTATCTCTGTTACACAAGTTCAGAGTTACAAGTCAGCTCTAAAAACGTTAGGTGAATTTAGTAATAATATATATTGCACACTGATGTTGGCAGTAGAGTTTTTATGTATAATTTTTAAGTGATATTGACGACGCCTTTAAAAATACACATGATACCCATGAAGTGAGTCATATTTATAAAATATAATAAAATGATTTTTGATTGATTTATGGTACATCTAAAACTATTAACACTTCTTCAACAAATCGTCATATTATGTAATGGTCGTTTAGAATCGTCTTTGAAATGAATTGCGAAATAATTCAATGGAAATTCAAATTATCAAGAATCAACAGTATGTGTAACTATAATTATTAATTACTTGTAAAGTTGTAAATAAACATTTTGAAAAAACTCATTTCGATTTTGATCAATGTTAATCGTATGCTAGTGTAATTGGTGTTACATTTGGTATTGCGCATACGCGTGCTGAAAGTGAAGAAAACTTAAAAATTTCAATTTTAGTGTACCTTCTAAGTTCCCCCCAAAAGTCATTTAATATCAACACAAGGTCATCAGGCCAAAATCGTGATCACACTGTGTATTATACAGATTATTATTATTTATATACAGTCATAATCCGAATAATAAGATCATATATTAAACTAATTCGTTCTTGAAGTCAATCAACGTCGTCCCAGTATCGCGTGGCAGCGGGATTAATTTTACAGGAATTTATTTTCTGATACAATTTCAATTTGAACACGTTTTTGCTTAATCCGAAATTATTGAACATATAGGTACATGCGCTGTTCGACTTCAATAGTTGTAGTCGCATGTTAAGTGTTACTATTATTATTTGTATTATTATACGTATACATATTTATCATATATACACTCGGGATTTAAATCGGAATGGAATATAATATCGTACACACACACACACGCGCACCACATGTTACAATTTGTTCTCAGTGTATATGGTCGATCTTCCGCTTTGCCGCATATACGTCGCGTGGTTGTGCTAGCGTATACATAATATATTATATACATATACATAGAACAATGTGACCGGATCGTTATCCCCTCGTAAATCAAACACTGTATTAAAGAGTTGACGTCGTACACGGTTTATAAAACGTTGATTGCGGCGGCGGCGGCGGCAGAGGCAGAGGAGACGGTCGCCAGCTCCTTTAAGGGGACGATTTCGAGCACGATAGTACAATAATAATAATAATAATAATAATAATAATACATTATATTATATAATATAATATCGCGTATCATATTATACGCATGTATTATAATATTATCTATGTGACTATATTGTATACTATGTTCGATTATATACATTTGTGAAATATATAATGCATTTATACATATTAGGTATATGCATGCTCGTGGCACATTGTTCTGTATTACACAGATCGCGTATTACTGCAGCAACAAAGGCGGCGACAATAATAATATAATACCAGTAGGCACGCCGCCGTGAGATTAAAATTAATAATATTAAACACTTTTCTAGGCACATCTATTTAATAATATTACGTATGCGTAATGCGTATTGTATCGCAGTGGCGTGTAGAACGTTTTTTTTTTTTGGGCGAGGCGATATTTTTCTATATACCTACGCACCTCCACCACCTCATGATGATAGGTATAGGTACGACTTATATAATATTTTTTTTTTTGTTTCACTTATTCCAACCAAAATTTAAATATTTAATTTTATTATATACAAGTAACAACATGTTTTAGGATAATTTGAATTATTTAAGTCCACTTCATATTCCACCTAGTATTATAGAGAGTAATAGTACGATTATTAATTTCGTTAAAGACTCCAAATACTCTATACTATTTTGGTCATCAATGTTTTGCATATTTGATATTATTATACTAATATAATATATAATATCCATTACGAAATAGAACCTTATGTCCATATGACAACATAATTTTTAGAAATCTGGAGCATATAAATATATATATATAATACACATATATAGACATATAGTTCAAGTATCTACCAAGGTTTTTTTTTTGCACAAATTCGATCGTGGTTGGATGGGGGTGTAACACCCCTATGACTGCACTATTGCTATAACCTACACAATAAATAGATTTAAACAGCCAAAAAAAGTGAGTACCTTTGCAATGTAACGCGTTTTAATAATCTATTAGGTGCAGCCTAGTCCTCAAAAACTCATCGATCTACAATTTTAAGGCGCACACGCCATGACCTACCCACTGATTTGGCACAGGTCTCGAAAAACAAGCTTCTCCTCATGGTCGTATCGGGCAACCGTAAAAACGAACTGAACTTGAGGTGCTGTATAAATAATAAATATTACCTATCTATTTGTGGTATCGACGCAGGGCAGAATGAAATAATCAGACTGTCGACGCTGTGGTCGATCGGGGACTGCGATGCTGCAGTACCAGAACTATACTATAAACTAGAGGCGGAAAAAAGGATTACGTATTACATAATATTATAATCGCGGGTCCTCGAAGAAAAACTCCGTCACCGCGTGACAATAATATTATCGTTTCGATTTTCGGTTCGGCGGCGTTATAATTCGCTTTGATAACAATCGTCGTCGTCGGCGACACAAAACGAGAGACCGACTGCACGCGTCGTCGACCGGGCGTGGGTGTTGTTTTTTCGGTTTAGCTGCACCGCAGTCTTAGCGATTCGCCGATTTATATTATTATATTTTATATGCATCTACATAATATTATTTAATCCGATTTACGATTTATTATTATCATTTCGTCCTGACCCGCGTATACAACGCGCCCGCAGAGTCGTCGATGGTGGGACCCGGCCGAGTGGTGGCGGTGAAGACGGTGGGGGGTGGTTGGTCTTGCGCGCCGAAAGGGGACGTTATAAAAATATCAGATAAACACATCAAACGTCGCCGCGCTGTCCATTTAGTCAAAACACGATCGAGCGAAAGCGCCTCGCCGGGGCTTTCCCCTCCCCCCTACCCCGTGTGCTTTCTACCGTGACGTAACGAATTCCATTTTACACAGTTACACCTCTTTTATGACAACGACGACGACGACGACGACGACGAGTGTGACGCACAAAGGCGGCACACGCCCTTTGCGCCCGTCTATTAGGGTCGACGGCTAAAATATTAAACGCTTTACTCTCTTTATGTGTAATAAATATATATATATATATATATATTATACATGTACATCCATTATATTATATGTATAATATGTACATCCCTTAACGGTTGCGCTTTTTACATATACGATGCCATCTCCCTCCCCCCACCCACCCATCGTGCAGCTTTGTGCCGATTATGTAGTAATCGTGTTTTCACGTGTTTGAAAATGCCCGAAATCGGCACTTAAATATATCGACACGTGGCTAATATCGTATGTACGTAAATATACTGGCGAGCCCCACGCAAAGCGACTAATTAAAATTATTGCGCCATCATAATTATTATGCAATGCGATGTGCACACTAACAAAGTGCTGTCCCAAGTGGGGACTTGGCTACCATAAAAAAATTGGTAAATGATTTGTTTGTTTAATTTTTTGTTTTTAATTCTTAATATTCTGATGTTTGCTTACTTTTTTTAGTTTTCATATTATATATTATAATAAATCTATTTACTACATTGCGGGCTAGATCAGGTTAAGGGGTTAACAGGTTATTCATCAGATAAAATATATAATATATATACCTATTCAATTGTGTAATCGTATATACTGTATAAGAATATCAACGGCAATTGACTATATATACAATTTGTTTACCTGAAGGCATTTTTGTATTAACTACAGTTGTATTATGTTAGTTATATTATGTATTGCCGTAACCAATATTCAGACAATAATATAATCTGAATGTCATTCAAATTTCGGAGTGTAGGAATTTGGATTTGTTTATTTAATTATCGGGAATTTTAATGATTTCGTGTATATTTAGTTATTTTGTGCGTTTGTAATTAGTAAATATTTACGAGGGCCACTTTGATATTCAAGATTGGTGGAAATCTTAAAGAAAATTTAAAACTAGAGACTGCAATAAGACTATAGATTCCAAAATGAGTTGGTATTGGATATCTGGGTTCCTTTTTTGATATCACGCCTGCATAATGGTTGCGTGTAAGAAATTCTGCTTCTTTGAATATTATTGTCCGTGCAAAATTTAAAAGTGACTAATGCGATCAAACGATTGATGTATATTAATCGCATTAGGTACATATAATGTGATACTATGGTGTATTAATATTTGATTACACCAATCGAGCCAGCAAATAGAGCTACAGAGCTATAAAGACTAAGAGCTCGTTTCATAAAAATGTATTTCGGCATTTCGCTGACGCGAAAGTTGATAATTATACAGGTAGGTGAAAATGTAGGCGATATTGTTGTCGAATTAATTTTAGAGGATGATTAAATTAGAATAATGAATGGGTATATAACGTTTTTAATTCGACTTGTATACGCTCACACATACAGACATTGTACACACTTGTCGTCGTGATACCTATGCAATGTGTTTTTATTTTTTTTAAATTTAATATTCTGAGATTATGTTCCATCCGCGTGGTCCATGTCACACATTTACTACAATCACGGTGCTGCATAGAGGCGTAGACCTACGTAGTCAATGGTCAGTGTGGTGGCGTAGATAGCTGGTAGGTAAATGTTCACTAAACACTTACATTGTTTGAGTGGTTGAGGGGGGATGGAGCATATGCATACATTATGACGTCTATTTTTAAATTAAACACGAAATTGCACTATATAGGCCAATAGTCATGGCCCAGGCGATCCACCCACACGCTACACACGTCACTGTAGCTTTATAGCCATTATAGGTATACAACAGCATTTCCACCACATCACCGACACGCATCGTTATGCTCCTGCGCCGAAATGTTTATTTCTTATACGGTTATGATTTAAATTTAAACTCCAAGATGTACTAGTTGTATATGATTGTTGATACGATTAATAATCGCTTATCAATTCATCTTACTATTTTCTATTTGAACAGAATGGCGTAAGTCGCAAGCGAGTGAACATTGGGTAAAAAAAAAAACTAAATGAAAAAAACAATGGCACTTTACTCTAAGAGGAAAATCTATGAATCATAAATATGTTTATGTTAATAAGTAACCACAACAACGAAAACCTTACTAAAATCGGTCAAAAAAAAAAACTTGTATCCATCTGGAAAACATATTTATGTTAAAATGTAAGCGTATAAGTCTTTGCGGCATAACCTACGTTCGACGGGCCAACGAGTCGGCGTGTTCAGTGCACAATACTGCACAGGTGAAAATGCTTTGAAAAGTCTTCGAGAATATAATACGAAATGTTCAACCATTACGCTCATGTTATAATAATAATAATAATGATATAGTATTATACGTATATATGTATAATATAATACAAGATATAATGCCTCCGTATTACCTCTACATTATGCATCGTATTATAGGTATGCCTCACGCGTGATAAACCTACCAACACCGTCATAGTTGTCATCGCGTCTTCGTATTATTATTATTATTATTATTACTATTATTATTATACTCATATAATATAATGTCCGCACACGGGCCACCGCTTGGGCTGTGTGTAAGTCTGATTTGCGGTCTCGTCCAAAGTACCTACCCGCGTACTGTACGTATGTATATCCCCGAGTTTATTCAAGGATATAATATATTACCAACGACTGGCAATTTGACTCGAGCAACGGTAGCGGTATGCTTACACACACACACACACACACACACACACACACACACACACACACACATTTATACCTATATAATAATAATATATATATGTACACGTGTATACCGCGGTATACCCCCTGCTCACCTCCACGCCGGGGGTGGCGCCGCGTAGTGGTATTCCCATCTTACGAATATTCGTCCCGCGATATTGTGTTGGGGTCGCGAAAATGGGCGTTCAAAAGTTTCAAACTGCAATCTGCGGCATTGTCGAAATGCGCTTGTATTATATTAAAAGCCCTCCGAGCGTCATATACGTACGTAGGAGACCGCGACACGTGTGTGTGAGTGTGTGTGCGTGTGTCTGTGTGTGGGTGTGTAGAGGTAAAGTTTCCTCGCCGCGCATTACTTTCGACTGTTTTCACGCGCCAAATACGCGCACCACCGAGACATGCATTAAATTTATTTCTCACTCTAGCTCCATCTCCAGTGAACTCGGAACATTTTTTACTCGGGTTTCGGAATTTCGTTCGATATGTTTCATATATAAGTGTTATATCCCCGCAAAACATCTCAATATACTCATATTAGAATATATTTAACGTACTTTATCGTTAAGCACCTGACAGATAATAGTCATATATATTTTATATATTATACTGCAGTAGATACATGGAATTATCACCATACGTTGAGAACACGCGTTTAATCCAAACATCGCACAGTACTATACTATAATAGACTATATTTAGTGCGGTAATAAAATTTAACTTAATTTTAAACAAAAATCAGTTTCCTTCTTTCCAGATAAATTTTTGGCCACGATCTGGTGAAATCCGTTATCTTCAGTGCTTTAAAGTTGCCTTAAAACCACAATATCACATTTTTCCGCATCCATTCCGAAATCTTTGAAGAATTAACGCAATCCTATGGAAAACGATTTGGAATGGTTCGATGATTTGCGATTGGAACCTCTACCTCCTTTCCACCGTCATCGGTATCGCAGTCATGCTGAATAGTCACAGATACGACACGATTTGTAGGATCTCCCGCTCAGAAAAATACCAGCAGATACCGCAAAATTGAAGTGAACAAATTACAGGTACTATAAACACATCGTATATAGGTATACTTTGGTACATATCTGTATCCCAGAGGTACAGAACACCATGTCTATTTTCGGAGAAATTTAGTTAGCTTTATGTCCTTGCTGTACCTACATTTATCGCTCTACATAAAGGTATAAGGCACTATGTCCAGTTATCAAAAGTGACAGAAATGAGAAGATATGGAAAATAATACCATGTCGATTTTCTTTAGCAGTAAAGATAGTCGAAAACTTGACTTCCTGTCAAATTACTATTTCGAGACAGTGTCCTCTATCTCCGGGGTACTGATATTATATGCAGAAGCGGCAGTTGAGTTGCATTTTTAAATGAATTTTTTTGAGCTACTACTTATGTACAAGTTCGAGTTGTACATACTACATGGGATCAACGCAAAAAAAAAAATTCTATTTATGAAGTGGACCGAAATGTATATTAATTTTATTCGCAGGTGTCAGAGGTTCTTGTCGTGGGACTAAATAAAGTATTTATCGAGTTTTTCTAATTATATACCGAGGTTCGAATTAGTGAGGAAACCTACACGTACGTACTGTAAGTCTATAACCGCAGGTTTACCATTCCTGGTCGTATAGGTTCTACATACACCCCGGCTACTACGTAAATCGATATACGACATATTATATAAATCAGTCGTCGTTACTCGTTTCGGTTGTTTCGGGTCAAAAACCACAACTGCTATTGGCAACAGTTGTAGCACACCACAGTGGACGGGCCGTCCTGTGATCTATGTAAAGCGCACCTCACGATATAATATATTATAACAGTAATAATATTATTCAATTTATCGCCGGCGAACGTTCGTATTCCGTTTGAACGTGCTCGCATATATTACAACGCGATATTTTTGTTTTAATGTATCATATCGCATGATATCATATATAGGTAGGCAGGTAGTATATTATCGTAATGTGTGACCGACTGAATTATAAATTCCGACGACCAGCCGACTGTCCGCTGTGTGCGGGTCCAGGTTATACCTATATACACCGAGGCCGCTTTTGGCCGCTGCCGCGCGTCTGCATTATTGATACGATCTCCACGATATACGTCATAATAATATATATAATTTCCAACCGAATGCCGATATAAATGTGTCGAAATAAATCGCGAGCCCGTTCCAAAATTCCACCGCGGCCCGCAGCGGCACCGTATCACGCCCGTGTGAATAATGGTATTCCCCGTTCGTTTTCCATAAATCCCCGAGCCTTTTGGGAACGATATTTTTCGAAGTGAATTGTACTGCTTGTGATGCCAAAAACGCGTGTATACGTTTGGATACGGAATCGGGGGACATATTGCTGTAGATACCTACACTCAGATATAACTAATATAAAAAAAAACGAAAAATGACGAATTAAACCGTTTGTGTGGTGGGCGAGGGGGGGGGTGAGTTGGGTGGTCCTCGTAACGCTGCTCAAATACAATCTGTATTATAGATAGTGTTATGCTGTTTATGATAAAGTAAAGTAAAACAAAGTGTTATTATTCTTTTGTTACCGCGATGTTATTCACTTGTTCCTTTGAAAATGATGATATATAATATATATAGTTAAAAAGTCTCATAAATTTATCAACTGATTTGTGTGTCGATGTTCCTCGTAAAAAATATAAGCAAAAGGGTTTGTTTTTGAAGGGCGAAACACTCAGTGTATATATAATGTTCTTCATTTTGGCCGTGATTAAAATGCCGCAATTCTTAAAAAATACACCCTTCTTATTAAAGCGCATTAATTAACACTGAGAGATTTGTTTTTGCCCTGTCTACATTGTTATTACTATAAACAGTATTGTAGTATAAACATACTGTTTCATTTATTTCATTATTTGATTACCCGACGTTTGTTTTTACTGGGAGAATCAATATGGTAGGTGTTTATTTATCAAACGTTATGTATATTGCGTATGGCCAAAGGATATACATAATACCTAGGTTTTAGGTGTATACATAAATATATATATATATAAACATAATTTATTAATGTGAATTGATTTTGTCATCTATTTAAATTTTTTCATACTGATATCATACAATAATACAATCTAACTTTATATATTATATTATAGTCGAACGCGTGTCCTGACTGACTGAACGATGAAGGTATAGCCCAAAATATCATAGCTATGGGGACTTGAATTTGGTGTAAAGGTGTCTAAGGAAGGATTTCCCAAAATTCGCAAAAACGTTTAAACAGTCACTCACACATTCAAGGATTTTTGACATTCACTCTTAAAATTGTATGTTCTGATTATAAATGGTTGTCTGCACTGGTTACAGATTATAATAGTTATAGTACAAATTAGTAAGTACCTATAGTATTTCTCATATAAATATTGAATGGTTTCCACTGGTTTTATAAACTAAGATTGTTGCTACATAATATAGGATATAATTTTAAGCTGTATTTGATATTGGTCTTTATATTTGTTAAGCTCCGTTCACACGATCAAATATTTGACAAATTATTTGATCGTGTGAACGGGGCTTTACTCACACGGATTAAAACCATAATCCCGTATAATATTATTTGTTTTGATCTGTTAACGACATAGGTCGGCCGTATGAAAAATAATTTTCTTATTACTATCCGCAGACTTAAAATGAAATATTTTCTATTTGTTTTTTTAATTTTTGAACACCTTTAGACGAATATTAAATAACAAATTAAACAAAATTTTAATAATGCGCAAGAGTTTGAATTTTTTACGGGGAAAGAAATGCAAGTTATCAGCTGTCATAAAATATACCTAGCACACTTATTTATATATTTATTATTAGGTAATATTTATAATACTAGCCACTAGGTAATATTCTTCTCGAACAGAGTTGAATATTATTGTGAATTATACTCTGTTTTCCAGCTGAACGACGATGGTGTTCAAATTGTATTTTGAGAGTTTTAACGAAAGGCGCCGGACGCATTCCGCGACATTATTATATTAATATCGAATATTCAAGGTCGACGCACTATTAATTTTTATAATATAATCACGATTAAGAAAATATGTTTTCTAGGGCAAATTGATATTAAATCAGCTTGAGAGCCCGAGAAAAGTCGAAAAAACGATTGCACGCGTGAGACGTTATAAATAATAAAAACATGACAGGATAAACTGGGATTAATTTTTTTCCTCCAGAAACCACTCGCTCCGTCCGTTTTTCCGACGGGTCGCGCAAATCGGACCGAATTAATAAGACCTCACCCGCTGCAGAAATTTGTTGCCGTCCGCAGTATAATATAATATATATAACACACGAGCGGTTAATCATTCTGCGGGCCAAACAACAACAATAATAATAATAAAAAAGACACACGACGACAGAAGTCTGAATGGTTTTTTTTTTTATTTCTGTTCGGCGAAAGAAGAAATAATATATAATAATATGTATTATAAATTATCCGGTCTGCCCACGAATCGGGATTATTTTATACGGATTTTTTTTATATAATATAATATATATATATATTACTTTTTTTTTCTTCTTCAGGCCGTTATTTATGATATAATACACACGCACGTGTATGAGCAGTGTGCTCGGCCATAGCTATATATAACGGTTGTCGCAGTTCGTTCATAATCGTTAGTGGTTATACACGGCGAAGGTATGCCCAAACGCAGTCACTTATAGATATATGCGGTATATGGTTAATGGTTATAATAATAATATGTCTTCGACTCTAAAGTCGAGCGCGTAAGTCCATTTTTTATCCTTCCCCTCCACTCCCCGTACACCACTTCCACGATTTCACGGTTTATGTGTATAAATTAATATACCAGCCAAACGTTCTGCTAGTAATTATTATTTATTTTTAAATTTTTTTTTTCCCGACCAAAAACTATCATGTTACAAAAACAAAGTCAACAATCTAGCAACACGTCGGATTAAATATAATGTACTATTATCGTCGTAGATGTGGCTTGGAATGCAATTCAATTTGTCGAAATATTTTAATGGTGGAGCAACATGGTATACATTATTATATATTCGCTGCGATACATGATATAAATACGATATATTATTATGGCTTATAACAAACAATTAGTGAAGCGTAATTTTTGGTCGGAATTTTTCCTGGTCCAACACTGCCATGTGCAACGTTATTTATCAACTCAAAATACTGCAGTTTTAATCGACAAGTAATTCTCATTGCTAATAAAAAAAGTCTCTTTAAAAAAAATAACAGTTTACTTTGAGTCCCCTAGGTTCTCCTCCCTTCCCGAATCTATCGTTAGGTAAGTTACTGTGCACAATTCAAGCGAATACGTAATCTATATAAGATATGCTGCCGAATTGTGCATGAACAATCTCTAAACATTTAATGAATCGGTAGCAAGCTAATGGTTCTTCAATCACGATTTAGTGGCCTGTGATTAGTCCATTAAATTAATCAATTTTCCATGTGACCCAGGCATTAAAGCACATTGCATTATCTACACAACATTTACACATATAAACATTATAAACATTATTTACTTGTTATTTCTGCAATATCGATAAATAGTCACTATATAGTATATTAGTATGTGCAGGTACAAAATATCATCATATACAATAATCATGTAATGATATAACATAATATAGGTACTTTAAATATTTTCAAAATAAAATGATGGTATCATATTATTGTGTCTATGATTCGTTCGTATATTGTATCTTCATATCGTATTTTATGTATAGTAAATAAGTATAATAACTCATCGAAAAACTTACATTGCACATCATTATTTGCAGTATAATATGTACCTATATGCAGATTGTACACGGTGTTAAATTTCGTTTGACTATACTTTGAAATGTCACTAACCCTGAAGTAAGATACAAATAGATTATATTAGTATTATATTGTTACATCATTGCAAAAACCGTTGTTTAATCGAAAATAGTGAGTGTTTTGTCCATAACAATGAGGCGGTTTGATCACAAAGTTTCACACCTGCAGTAAGTACAGTCCCCGATTTACCATTTATGCATATACGCACGAGCACGAAGATCCCAAATTTTTAGGGTCCATTTATAAATGGTTGGTAAGAAAAAAAGATACAAATTATTACTATAGTCTTATGTCAATACGACAATACTATGCACAAATTGTAGTAGATGAAAGTTAATTTTCTACACTTTTACATAAAGAAAACCGCATGCGTTCTTCATGTTTGTAATAAATTAATAAATTAATTATCACAAAAAAACTGGGTGCTGTCTATACTAGTATAATGGTCATAAATTCATAATGTTACAAAACAATTAAAGTTCGAAAAGACTCCAAATTTGTAAAAAAAAAAGTATAAAATAAATGCGAATTAGCATGTTATTGTAAATTGTAATCAATTGAAAACGTTGTTGTAATTTACAAGCTATAACTTTCATTTGGTAGTCAGTTAAAACTTTAAATGCATCCGTTTTTATTTTATTATTAATTGTTACCATTTTATTGGTAATAAATAGATTTCCAAAGTGAATAGTGCACAAGCTCTCCTTTTTTTATAATTCATCCCCCGATTAAGCAGTGTACCTTCTATAAACCAAGCCTATATATATAAATACTATGTGATTTAACACGATATGATTTTGGTTTTCACTTATACATCACTCATTCACGGTAAAACGGTCACATAAAAGTTGTTTAGAAACCACTGAGTTATACACTTGTGAAATATTTAAGGGTTGACAATTATTTTACATATATTTTATACGCGACACTTGAAACACTTAAAAAATGCACACGGTTATTCGTTAAATATGCACGAGGCACGACTGCTGCAGTGTATTATGTAGGGTGCAAGGTGAGGGCCCCTTTTACACTTGTATGTGGCGATCAATTGAATTAACATATTGTTTACAAAGTAATCTTTAGAGTGTAAAGGTTTTCAGGACAAACAATTAAAGTAGGAAAGATGGAAATCTAATCTATGAGATAATTGCTGTAGTCATACACATCTAAAATTCAAACATATGGTTTACATGTCTACAATTTACTATATCTACCGATCGTTATGGTTTTCTACGAAACTATAACATAATATACTTTTGCAACAGTCCAGTGGTGGCGGGATATAATACTATTTGAAGCAATTGTTTCATAGCTTCAACATAGTAAATTATCATTTTGATGTAATAAAGGGGATGGTTAGTGGTAAAAATATTAAAAATGTACAATTTGCTTCAAAGACTCAAAAAGTTCGCGCCGCCACTGTGAAACACCATTTTATTTTTTAATCAGTTGACATTCACGAGCGGTTCATTTACTTTTTAAATAGTTCAATCCATATGCCATATCATCATTATGATAGGTGTGCGATTAAACTTTATTACGTTTTTAGTTTTTCAATAATATTTTTTATTTATCTTTTAGTTGGGTTTTTGACTAAAAAAGTAATTTTAGCTTATATACTAAGTTAGGCATGTCACCTTTTCCATTTACACATATTTTTATCCAAACAGGTTGTTAATTTTAAATAAAGCGCCAGTGCGGGCCACCCTTCGCGTTTATATTATACAATATATTACGACTATATACATCTACACACCACACGATGAAGGAATATAACATCTGGACGAATTTCATTTCAAAATGTCACATTGATTTCTATTTTTTTGTGCACACGGCGTTCTTAACGATTTAATTTCCAAAGGGAAACGTAAAAAAAGAGTCTGTCGTGACCAATGGCAATGGTATGTGCGGTGCATGCAATACACATGGGAGGTCCACGGGCGTTTTTTGACAGGCGTCAAAACGAATACGGTTTTTCTGTACGGAAATCAACCGGATTGACACGACCGGTGCGCAGCGAACGGGACAAGAAATAAACATGTTAACGAAGCGAATTTTTTTTTTACGAAAGGGTCATGGTCCCAAGGGAAGGACCGACTAGCACGCGGACCCGGTGACAAGTCAAACCCTATTAAAGGGTCGCTTATTCGGAAACTCTTTTGGGGAAGAAGTGTATATATATATATATATATGTACATACACTCGCATATACGCGTAAAAAAGTTTTTCTAAAAAAAGTAACGTTGACGAGTTGCGGAAATAAAATAAAACGTACGCACACGTCGTAATATGCGTATGTTTATGTGTAGGTAGGTTAGCACACCACATATAATACTTACCCCTTCACAGTCCACTCTACACCAGTGCCATCTGGCGGTGCGATCGTCCCCGTCGACCTGCGGCTTTCGATCTGCATCCACTTACAGCTGCTGCACCACGTGACTCCCCCGCGGGTCGGACGCCGAATGGGAAAAAATGTCGATCGAAATTCGACCCTTTTACCGGCGGCGAACCGGTTCGTCGTCACTCAGGGTCGTGGCCGAGAAGGAGCCGGACGCGGCCGTGGCGCCGTCGCACCGCCGGACGACTACCACGCGAGACCGGCGCGACAACCCCTCTGGCTCGCGCGCGAGCAGGTTCAGTCGTCCCATAAAAGTTGTGCCGACGACGACGACGACGACGACGACGACGGCGGCGGTGACGGCGACGGCGACGATGACGACGGCGGCTACACGGTTTGCATGTTAAAAAGGGACTATTATAATACACCTATATAATATAGTGTGCACATATATATATTTACGCGCATTTGTTGTGCCGTCAGCGATGCACTACGCGCGTTTATGTATATATTATGTGTGTCTGTGTATATATAATATGCGAAAGTATGAATGGGCCGCCCGTAACTGTGCCACGGGGGACCTCGTGCTAGAGTGGCGACGGTAGGGTTGACGGCGGGAGCGGCGCGGGGGTGGCGATGGCGATGCACCCGCCGCCGCCGCCACCGCCGCATTAGCAATTGTAATAAGGCCGGGCGTGCGCAAGCGGAGATCGATAGAATAATAAGCGTCAAAGTCTCGTATACGCTAGTGTTATGATATTGTAATCGTATACCAAGGTATGTGATGGGTTCGAAACGACCAGATTGTCGGGTCCCGTATACGACCATATGATAAATTTATTTTTTATCTCATTCCAATTATTTGCCTGTCTATAAAATGAAATTAATATTGTAAGCGAATTTGATAGTTCATAATGGTTAGTGACAGGAGATTATAATATTTTACGGTGCCACCCGATCTGTTTATAACAATGCATAAATTCAAATTTTAAATGTAGTTTTACTTTACCGGCGACCAAACGCATCGAGAACACTCTTCTATCAACACGACATCGGGTAGTTCGTCAAAGTCACTGTCGAAATATAGTAATACGTTGGCATAATGACGTGATGATGATTCAAGCTTTAGCTATATGTTTTACAAATGTTTATTCAGAAAACGTTATTTTTTGTATTGAAGAGAACTTAGGATCACGGAGCTTTTTTGTCACAATATCAAAAGAGTCAAAAGAAATGAAATAGGTAGTTTCAGGATTATTTTTTGAAAGACTGACAGAATACGGAGAACAATATATAACGGATGGTTAAAATACAATAACAGACAGCTCGATAGCAGGTTTTGTCTTAAGCTTAACTATTAATTCAGCAGGAATAAAAACGTAGATTTATATCAATTTGTACAAGTTTAATTATAGGTGAATTTCAGAGAGCATCTTAATAAACAAATATTGAAGTATAAGTATTATTTTCAGAGCTATAGTCATCTATTTTTTATCAACGACTTTGAAACATATTCGGTCTATACAATACGAGAGTTACTTTACATAATAATTAACATAATATTCATAGATTATTAATGTATAATATATTAAAACTATAGTTTTAAGTTAATGTTCGATCAGCCTAGAGTATGGTTAATTCGACAATATTATACCGTGGGATTATATAGCATCTGTATGGACTGTGGATACGCCAACCCATGAATAGAAGTGAACACGATGCATATATACTGCAGATCGAGCTGAACGTATTTATTATTTATGTATCGCATTTTCACGAGCTCTCACTATATGTGTAGGCACGAGCTTTTAGCTAATTTGTGTTTTGCATAGCGAATTTAATTTTAATTAACAACAATACAAACTACACTATATGGTATATAGTCCGGTGGTGAAGCCGTGAACCATTTGGGGGTAGGAGGACATATTAAATACCTTATTGCAAAGTAGTTATTGACAACGTCCTAATGACGTCAATAAGTTGGTAAATCGATAAATTATATCTTAAATCAAATAGTGGCAAATACTTCAGTTGCCCTCCCTCCATAAATACGCCACGTTTATACACATATTAAAAGTATTATGGGTCACCCTGTGTCGTCACAGGGGGATGGTTATTGTATAGATGATCTATAAATAATTTTTAAAAGCTACATGAATAATAACCACCTGAGCGCATCTCATCACGCTTAACATGATTTATTTTATATTTATAACAGAATATAATAATAATATGTCAAACCTAATATGCTTCAAATTTCTATTATGTTTTCTAAACCGCATTTTAATTCAAAATAAAAAAAATGTGTTTATCGGATGAAAACGGTGTTAGATTAAATTCAATAATCTGTCAAATAGAAAATACCTTATTTTGGAGGGAAAAAACCATTTACTAGCTTTGCGCTGTATATAAATATAATTGAAAAATGTGTCAGGAATAATAATATTATAGTATGTAATATGGAAATCCGTACTGAACACTATACACACATCAAATATTCGCGTATTTGCGTGGTAATGCCAAAATCATAATATTATGTAATAATCGTATGCTAAAATATAGCCAACGGTTTGACATAATCTATTACTTGGTCAAATTTATTTTCTTCTTTTTTTTTTTGTCACCATTTTCCTGAGAAAATTAAAATACCGACAGAAATCCGTCCACGCCCCCCGAGTTATGTCGTCGGGTGTGTGTGGAAAAAAACCACCACACACACACACACACACACACACACACACACACACACACACACACACTCGCGTATATAAATATATATATATGTGAATGAAAAAACCCTCAAGTCGATTTGACGTTTCCGGACTCAGACATGTGTGAAATCAACACGTCACCGGCAGCGACTTGGCGCGTATATATTCGTGACACCGCTGACGATGACAAGTCTGCCCGGAATTATTGGAACGGACAAGAGGCTGCAGCGTGTGTCGCGGGGTATTAGAGAAAAAATCAGTGCTCATACGTGTCACCCCCGTGGGTATCCGTGGCTAATCGAAATAAATGATGTTTTGTTATGTTATATATATTATACATAAATATCATATATATATATAAACACGCGCATGCGTGTAGTGTATTTGCATCGCCAACGTCAAATTTAGGCGATTCGTACAATATAATATATACATATATTATTACTCGATAGTCGTGAAAATCAAATTTCATAGCGCGTTATTGTCAAAAGGGATGAAAAAATTCACTCAACCACATGTGGTGGTCGACCACATCTGTTCAATAACAGCCAGAGCAGTATAGTTGCGGTGTAGTCCGTCGATATAACGTTTTCCATTTTATGTTATTATTATTTCGAGAAAAACGCCCTCGCGGTGAGATTGCACAAGAAAATGGGAGGACTATTATGAAGAACGCGGGCAAATCAAAATTGCATTAAAAAATAAAAAAATAAGTTTTTTTTTAATTTAAAAATCTTACATTGAACAAAAAAAATTCAAAAGTATGATAAAAATACACAAGACCAAAATCAAATGAAAGTGTCATCACTGGATGGCTCATTCATTCCTCAAATTATATGACTCGTGTTCTATTGTGTTTCAGATCCACATATACTTATTATTATGCCGACAATGTAGATTGTAGATTTTCTCCTAAAAAGTAAAAAAAAAATTATTTTTAAAATGAACAACTGACGCACCTACGGTCTACTTACATAATATTATATACCAGCTATACATAACTACCTACAAGAATTATGTTTGTATTTTAGTATTTTATCTCTGTAGGCTGTATATAATCTCGTAATATAACAAATCATAGCCGGCCAAATATTATTTGTTTGACTTTCTGTAAGACTGAACGCAATATAATAAAATTATAATTTAATGTAGTATTAACCAGCAGCATCTCATTTACACAGTTGTCGTTTAATTTGATTTTAACGGTTTGTTTGTATGGTGTAGGTTAAAAGTATAGGTACTTAAGTCTAAAAATGAAAAGGCTTAGCCCCGCAGGGAAGTGTGAATAAAATAATGCATAATATTTTAAACGTATTTATGTATCACTTGTGAAAACACTGAATGTTCATCTGTCAAACTCAAATGTCCATGGACAATTATTTATTGTAAACAAAAATAAAAATAATTGTCGTCAACCAGTATTGATTCTTATTTTAACATATAATAACTAAACAACTTTTGTCAGAGATGGATTGAATATATTATATTATGCATACCGTATAATGTATATATGATACTTTTGATTCAATAAAACGCAATAGAAATTATAAAAACAAAAACATGATAATTTGATAATTACAATATTCACAAACTCAAAGTATGTACCGACGATTTTTAAGACGATATTTTCTATTTTCTATTCTTGTTTAGATAAGTGTTTTGTTTTTTTTTTACTGTTGTACTGCTGTTACAAGATATTATTATAATAATTTTATATAGTAACGTTATTTGTTTACCAAGTGTATTTCAATTTTTAATAGACGAAAGTGCTGTTTTATTTTATTATTATTCAAACTGCGTCGAGAGCATGTTTTATTTTACAAACGAACGGCGGGTGTGTGTGTGTGTGTGTGTGTGTGTGCTAGCGACAAATATAGGTAAAATGGGTAAAACAACAGTAGGTTGTTGTATGTACATATACATAGAAGTTCGAATATATTATTAAAATAAAAATGTTCATTTTTTCTTCCACTGTCGAGTGTGTGTGAGCATTTATTAAAGAGTGTACGCCGTACTACAGCAGACGACAAAAGAAGAAAAACTACCCCGTTTTTCGGCTTCCCCTAGCGCATTCGTACCTAACCTATCTCGTGTCTTATCTGATGAACCCCTGCTTGTATATATATACGCTCGAGCGTCTATATAACCCTGGGAATAATGACGAGTTTGTCGAATCCACGTAGCGCGCGTATATATACACAACAACTGGCAGTGGGACCCGCGCCCGTCCGATAACCATCGCAGTTCGTGACTGTTGACTTCAGAGCTCAAAATCGGTTTTCTACGTGCCCGAGACCCCGAAAACGACGAAAAAAAACATTACAAAAACCCTTTCTAGTTTTTTCTGTTGTGATCGGCTGGCTACAGATAGTAGGTATACTTCTTATAATAATATAATAAATAAAAAGACGGTTCCGTGTAAAACAATGTTATTATTATCATTATATTATCATTATTATTATTATTTTTATTATTATGTACGTAGGTAGGTATACACCGACGGCCGCCGCTTATACGTGTCGGGTAGATACGTCACGAATAGGAAACGCAATTAGACGTGACATCCGGCCGGTCGGATTGGCCACAAATCATGGTCGGCGGCGGCGGCGGCGGTCGCCATCAACCTGTGTGCGCTCCACTGATAAGATCCGTTCCGGGACAACAATGGATAATGGCCACGGTAGCCGAGTTGGTCGGTTTTTTATTGCTATTATATATATGTTTATATATATATATATATATATATATATATATATATTATGCTTATTTTTTATTTTTTTAATGGTTTGGCAGGAAATAAATGCAATAACAGCGTCTGCAACAATGTTTTCCAATAATAATAATAATAATAATAATAATAATGCACATTACACACGCGCATGCAACTGATAAAAGATTGAATAACTTGTATACTGGGTATTATTATCGTTATGGGAGTTGCGGACATCCGAGCACATTAAAAAAATAAAATACACACACGCACACACAACGCAATTCATACATATATAGCCGTATTATGGGTCACACGAGTGAGCTTGCCGTACACTGTACAAATTTTATTAGAGGTAAAGTCAGTCATTTTGCATTCAAATTTAACATGATTCAATGCCTCGTGGTCTACAATTGTCAATGAAAATATATCGGTACACATACTAGCAACAACTAAAAAAATATATCTATTGGCTATTATTGTATATTATGATTTTACAAGTTTTCCGAAAATGTTCAATATGGGTACTTCGCTACTATACAGTTACTCTATACGACACTACTTTCGATGATTGTAGTGTTATGTGTAGGTCAGAGACTTAACAAATCGTAGATTATCTAGGGAGAACCGTGATGGGGCCCTGCAGTGGATGTAATTACAGTAACTGGGGGTAAATAGATAAAGGGAACTAAAATATATATTTGAATGACAAGGACTCAATTTCAGTTATTATACGATTTTATAGCCTATACTAAAATATATAGTGGTATTTACAAACAATAATGCACTTCACAAAAAAGGCGAATCAAGTCTTAGCAATAGTAGGTGGTCCAAGAAGCAATATATAGGCCCTGATCCAGATAACATACAATTTGTCTTTACATTTCTAAAATTATCAAAATTGTACCTACAGTCAAATTTAATACTTAAATGTAATGTTATGGATTTGATTTATAAGATTCTACAGTCATCCTTCCCCACTACTTTTATGATATAAAATTTAATATCATAATTTTCTTTTTATAAATACAATTTTAAATTTCAAAAGGTAACTATAAAAAACTAACAGGCGCGACAGCGTGTATAGTAAACTTGCGGAGTTTGCAGTAATGCGGAAGGTGTTGATGTCTTTATTATAATAATGTCTACAGTGAACTACTGTTCGTACATGGTGTGTATTGGCAATAGGCCGCTTATACAGTTAATTATCGTCTGTGAATATATTATATTATTGTATCTGTCAGCAGGTATTCGAATCGTGTCTGCACAATAGTGTACATACAGTTTATAACGTATAATATATACATAGTAGGTACATACAGATGGTGTCATGTGCCATATATTATAATTGTTACATTATAATAAATTAATAAATTATATGATAAAACCAATGACTTTTTTTTAGATCATGGCGTTATTATATACGTTTTACCTTGTATACGGCTAAACAATGGCAATGGCACGGAACTATATTAACTCACTGATATAGTAAAAATTCGATTCGTAAGGGTGGCAGATCGAATGAACGACTTCAAACGCACACGAATCGCTGTGTTATCCTGCAAAATATATTTTTTTCATAAGATTTTGCATTGGCCGAAGAGTATTGCCGACAAGTGGTTATTAACAGTGATTTGGGCTAGAAAAAAAAATTTCATTTAAGCCTCTTGAATTGTTAAGGATAAATCTTATCACTAGTCGAATGTGATTATGTAGCCCATAAATACACCATTATCATATACGTATGGGTATGAATATTATATAATGTCGAGCGTTGAAACTTTCTCGGGTAACAGAAGAAAATTATTATTGTAGAGAAATTCTTGCAGTAGTATTAGCTAAATTTGGTTCTAATTCTCGAAAATATAACATAAATTAATTATTATTAAGTATTTAAATAGAAGTTTGTTGAATGGAAGTTTCATTATATTAATTTGTATACAATACAGTATTATAGACAAGAGCTTATTTTGAGAATTGTTTAGGTAAGTACTAATTTTAAGATTTGATATACTCAGTGACCTCTTTTTTCCACATAACACGATATGACTCAAATATTATTTTAATTATTGCAATTATTGCATTATACCATGGTTTATAAATAATGGTTGAATCGAAGTTAGTTTTTACAAAAAATATATTAGTGATAGAAGACACAAATACAGATGCTACGTAATTTCTAAATAAATTATTAATGATTTACAAAACAGTTGTGTTTATTTATCTGCAACGGTGCAATTTAAAATCTTGAAATGTTTCCATCGAAAATCCATGTTTTCACAAAAGCCATTTTTGTAAACAAGTCGATGTGAGTTTATATATAAAATACTACTGTTGATCTACAACATTGTTACTTGTTAGTTTGTATTAGGGGAGATCATTCGTTAGTTGTACGATCGACGGGTCCAGGGGGTTGGCCGCTTCCCCGAGATCATTAAATTACGTGTCTGTCGTATTTTATGGGCAACCAGGGTCATCGGTTTCGGTAACCGCGCCCTTAATTGGTCACCGGCACCCGGGTTAAGGTTAACGACACGCCATTTCGGACACGAGGTGTATGTTTGTGTGTATGTTTTCTGTTAAAAGTCATCCCCTTTTACGCTGAGGCTTAGGGTTGCTTAGTCCACCTACACTACCGCCGTCACCCTCTCGTAGGTGTAATGATGTCCAATAACAATTTAGGGGAAAAACGGACGTTTTTATTTTGACATTATTATACCCCTAAATGTATGTGTTGTGTCGGAATCTCATCGTAACTGATTCATCAATGAGTGGACAATAAAAGTATAGGAATTACGATGTAATAATAACATGGTCACTTCGCAATATTGTATTACTTAGCAAAATGAAAAATTGATTATTGTTGTAATATTATGTTTTCATTGTTCACTTATTGTATTACAACTATAATAATGAAAAACTATCATTATACTATACAGAAGAGGGTTCAATATTAATAACTGTATTGTTTTAGTAACATTGAATGAAAAAATTTATTTTTCATAACAAAATATTTTGATTCTAAAAAACTTCGATTTAGAGAAAAATTAATAATAAAATAATATAAAATGTAGATAACAATATTCGATCACTGATTTAATTGATTATATTCAAATTAATTTTTTTCTAGTTTTACAAGAATTTACTTGTGTGGGTGCACAATAACTTATCCTAGTCGTGGTTTTTGTTTGATTTGCATTCCGAAAATTCAAAATGCTGACAATCGAGGGGTCTTTATAGTATATGACGTCACACGGTATTTTAGATTTACTTCCATAAAAATATATGCTGCACAGTGAGGGTATAACCATAAATCAAATGGTACCGTAAACCGGGATATTACGGGTTATGATTGTTTTGTTGGGACAAAAAAACTCGAGGGGCTAGCTTTTGTGTGACTGACCAGGCAAGGACCGTGGGTAAAGATAACATGTTCTTAAATGGAAAAGGAAATGCCTTAAGCTCCTAAAATACCCAAATCGTCTTGGATTCATGTGCCGAGAATGGCTTTTGTTGTTTCAAAAATCTCGGGGAATTTGAATTTAGGACCTTTTTTTCTGCGGATTAGATAAACAAGTTACGTTTTCAAAAGATATGATTTTATTAAATAAAAATATCTAGTTTTTCAGTTGATGTCCAAACAATAACAAATGTGATGTTATTTTCATTTTTTTGCTAAAATTTCTCTGCAAGTCCATATAATAAGTCATACGAGTAAAACTACCAGAAAAACATTGAACTGTGCGTTATCATTATTAACGTCTCTAGTTGATTAGTATATTTCAATCGTATAATCTAATGACAAATATATTTTACTGGATATTATTACATTTTAAGATTGAATGTGACAGAAACTCGCTGCATATTGTGTAATGCAATAGTGTACAGTTAATTGCCTACACTTGACGCCTCCTATCTTAGATAGATAAATTTACTCTCCAGTATTTGCTAGGTAATAATGTCCTTGATGCTTTAATAAAATAAATGAAGAAAATATTAAATTATTTTAATAAAAATACAATAAGCATAATTGTGTACGTATATGCTTGTATGGAGTATAGGTTTATACACAGTTTCGTCCAACATCGAATAATATTTAGCAGTAAATAAAGAGACTACTTGGTAGAAACATATCAAGTATATTACAATATTATAATTAGTATGTATAGGATATTTACTAAAATATAAGAAATTATTATTTACAATTTTTTTTTGACTTGGATAAATAATTGTTTTCATTGAAAAATTAAGAAATTCAAAAAAAAATAACGATAAAAACCATAACAGAAAATAAAATTCTTCGAGAAAAATTCTTTTCGTTTTTACCGCTAGGGAGTTGAAATTATGAAAAAAAATTTCAAAATGTTTAATAGTTTTGGAAACAATGGGTGCCTCACTTGTTTTATAGATCACTCGGTACGAATATAATATATATATTGTACTTGAGTATAATGCTACACACTTGGATACAGGTGCTAAAACTGCAACAATGCGATGATAAAAATGACGTTTGCCGCGTTAATCTAGTGATTCAAACTCTAATTCAAACTCCGAGACGTTTGCTTTTGCCGAGGGGAAGCACCTATACTGCAGTGCCGGGATCTCAGAGCAGCCGAGCAGTGGAGGGGGAGGAGAAAAAAAAACGGGTGATCATGTAGTCGTGTAGCCGGTAGTCGGTTTGCCGCTCGGTGGAGAAGCTCGCACGATCTTGCCAATAATATAATAATATTATGACGACAACGACGACAACAATAAAAGCATAAATAACGCACGCGTGTGCGCTACTAGGTATTATTATAATGCTACATAATATACTTGCACACACACACACACACACACACACACACACACACACACACACACACACACACACACGCGAGTATTGCAACATCAGGACTCGCGGCGGCCACTATTGTGCCGGTGCATTGTTTTCTGGCCTATACGCAAATAATAATAATAATGAAAAATAAAAAAAAAAATGAGAAAAATAAAAAATAATGTAAATATATTATTATATCGTCGACGACGACGAATTTTTTCTGTATACATTTGTATCTCCGTCGCCGCTTTGCCGGTTTCGCCTTACCGGGACATCAAACGATATAATATATAATATATTATTATATTATATCGGTTTCTGCTGCTGCACAGTTGGTCGGTTTTTTCTTCTTTCTTTATGTGTCGACGTCGAAAAATCGTCGTCGTCGTCGTATTTTATTCTATTACGCTCGCGTCGTCCACGTCGTCGTCGTACATGTGCCCCGATCGATTGCAAATAATAATATATACCACACACACACACACACACACACACACACACACACACACACACACACACACACACACACACACACACACACACACACACACACACATATAAAGAAGCGTATCATATATTATATAGTATAATGACTGGTTTTTCTGTCCGTCACATATTGTCGTTGTACAATATAATATACGTGACCGTACCGGCCCCGGTGGTGCTCGCTAGTATTATACGTCAACCCAAAAACGGCCGTTTCCGTTTATACGTATAGACGGCTGCTATAGGTACCTACAACACCCGTCTTGGCCGTGTAGGTCCGAATGGGGTGGAGGTGGCGGTGGTGGCCTCCATGACACGACTACGTAATGAGAGAGCGGACCGACGACGACGACGACGACGACTAGACGGCGGATATAGCTCTGTTGGTATTCGGACGTATCTGGCAGTCGCTATTGTCGCCGGTCAGCCAGACCCTCAAATAATATAGCCAGACCCGCGGCGTTTGGGTAACTCGGATTTTTTTTCTTTTTATATATCTATCTATTTATCATGTGTATACGGTATATTATAATATGATGTGCACATTGTTTCTCGACTGCGAGGGTTCTCGGAGTTCTCTTCGGTTTTTTGAATTTTTATTTCTAGACGATTGAGATTTCACTGCTGCCGATGATGCCCCCACCCCTGCATCATAACAGCCGCCGTATATAGTTAGGTTAGCAACGGCCCTCGTCCGAACCTCCTCCTCTTCCCGGGGTGCAGATTACAGTAATAATTATACTGTCCCATAGTATAGGTATGGGTGCTTAAAAAATGAAACGTATTGATAATATTCCTACGTATATGTTTACAGTGAAACCTCCAGGATGACTAAAATCGATCGGGCTATCGAAAATTCGAGTTTTAAGAAAAAATGTTACCTGCTTAGTGCTTATACATATTATTGAAATGCGGGGGCCAACACAGAGTTATCGAGTTGCCACTGCATATATTATTATTCTGTCTTGATCGTCGTCGTATGGGTGCGGATTGGGTGTAGATGGAAGTGGTGGGCTCCATATATGATACGACTACGTAATGAAAGCTCGGGCCGAAGACGACGAGATATATAGGTGGCATCGTACATTAGGGGATGCAAGGGGGTGCATTAATTGTCCTAGAAAATGTGAAATGATAGTAATTTTTTTAATTGTGAATATAAAACTATTTTACTGATGATATTAATTTACAGCATGAGGTACATCGTTAATCTATGTTGTAAATCAATTTTTGTTATATTTAATAAAAGCAAATTTATTGGTTCTTAGTTTTTTAAATTTATATTGTCACCCCCTAGATTCTGATTGATGGGTGAAATTGGATATAATTAGAGTTTGACCGATAATAATTCTGACGAATCTTGCAGTCGATATTTTTTCAGCCAGACCCTCTGAGTTTGGGGCATAACTCGGTTATGTTTTTCTATTAAGTATGAAATTATGATAAGTATATATAATGTTACTCCGGAGCAGGGGTTCTCAAAGTTCGACTACCAGAGTGCTGCAGTCCGTGCTCTGGAGATTTTTCAAATTCGTATTTCTAAACGATTAAGCTTTCAGTGCTGTGGAAAATTTCCCCACTCCCGCGTTATTGTATACCAGCCATAAATTGTTATCGCGTTATTCGGCACAGAAACGATATCATAATTTTTGTCACGTGTCTTTTCATCCAAACCCTCTTCTTCGCGGAGCAGATTACAGTAATATTATTATATTGTAGCGTAGTACATAAAAAAATAAAGGCATAATGACGTGCATATATATTCTGTGTTTACTATTTGAACGATTAAACACCGTGTACGGCCAAATGTTCGGTAAAGAATGACTAATGAAATCACTAAAATTAACAGTCCATCAATAGGATAACGGCGGTATATATATATATATATTACATTTATAATATTAAGGATCGTTGACTTTGTACAATGAATATCATTGTTGTTGTATAAAACGAGTGGGGTGATATACTTCATAGAGCACCCCTCTGCCGCAGTGGGTTAGTGTCGTAAATAAGTAATTCCGTTTAAGTACGTATGACAATGTTATTATATTCAATGACATTTTTCGGATGAAACAATTATTATTATGAATTATAATATGTTTTATGATATTTATGAATGTATATGCTCGTGTATTAACGTCCAACAACTATTACGTATACGTATAGTGTCATGTAGTTAGTCATATTTTATAACAGTACTTACATCAACATAATACATATTTATTACGAGTTTTATATCATTAACAAGTCATCCGTGTTAAAATTAGCATAATAATTATATTGTCATGGTTTTTTCACGGGGATTTTAGAACTTTAAAAAAGACGGATGACGAGAATCCAATAACTTTTTTGAGACATAGAAGGTATACCTATAAAATAATAATAATAATAATAATAATAATAAATTCAACAGAATGAAAATGGGCCGAAGCCCAATAGTACAGATAGTTTATAAACTAGAAAAATATTACAGCAAAAATACAACATTAATACAATATAAGTATGTCTTAAATATAATAGTACAATATTATTGTTAGGCATACTCACTGTTCCATGTATACGTTGTACATGTGAGCATTTAGTATCTTCCTTGAAAGAAGAGAAGGAAAATCAACTTCGTCGGGTGTTTATTGCACAGAGCCTAGGGAGTGGGGAGTTGTTTTAATAGTTTTTGATGTGTACAACTGGTATAAGAGACATGGATGTACAGAACGGTTGTCGTAGGCGGGAATATTAAAAGGAACACAACTTTTCTAGATGTCTTAATATCACTGAGATTTAAAAATTCATCATTACATCTACCATATTGTTTGTAAAAAAACTACGACCTAGGTGTATTGATACAGTTGGCCAATATATTATTATATTATATACTCACCATGATGTGATATATTGTTCGAAAAGGATACAATTTTGAACTATTATTATAATATTATGAAGGGAATATATACATTATATTTGAGGAAAATGGATAAGTGTTTTGCAGGTATAATTAAATATTAAACCGTGATATCAATGGGTGGGTGCGTGCGACTCGCAGCGAATCACAAATCAATAATAATATATTGTCTTTGGACGTACTTGCTAAACACGCATGCACAACTTATGTATTGTTTTTTTTTTTTTTAAGTGAATGGCTCGCACGTGGCGGCGGCGGTGGTTACCGTATATACCGTGTGCATATTATATTAAGGTTCGACGACCTAGTACAGTTTTTATTTTAGACCCGAACCGCAGCGGTGCGGAGTGAGCGGACGAAAGAATTTCCGGTTTTGTTTTTTTTCATTCCCAACGCCGTCGTCGTCGTGTCTTATATAATTTTATTATTATTATTATTATTATTGTCCGATGTGTACAATGTCCGTGTGTGCGGACAAGGCGGTGCAAAATAAAAAAGCGAATTTTTCGGTGGCCCACGCGCCCGGAAGAAGGCGTGCGGTTGCGTGGGACACCGCCGCCGCCGTCGACGAAGGTTCGCGTCACGACCCACCGCGAACACGATTTTGTCATTAGCCGTCATCCCGAATGTTTGTGTACTCGTCTACGGGTGTGTGTGTGTGTGTGTGTGTGTGTGTGTGTGTGCGTGTACAGAGTATTCCAGCCGAGTACAATGCGAAAACTCTTGAAAAACTATTATTATTATTATTATATGTTAAACGTTATTAGTGTGCGGCGGCTCTCTCATCATGTGTAGGCATGTGTGTGTGTTGATGTGTGTAAATGTTTTGACCGCGTCTTACGTGTTTGCGGTCGAACGACGCGGGTTAGGACGGGACACGGAAAAAGGGGAAAAAGATAGCACGTGAAAATTGATAAAAAATAAAAAGGCCGCAGGCGATTTTGGGGGAAATATGCAAATGGCGCGGGTCGGTCGTCATGGCTACCGTGGTATGTGAGGGAGCGTCTGTGTGCGTATACATAGTGTATTTAGGCGTGTGTGTGCGTGTGTGTGTGTGTGCGTGTGTGTGTGTGTGTGTGTGTAAGTAATAAGCGGGGCACGCCGTGTGATTGTGCTGCTCGGTTTTATGGGACACCCCCTCACCGTATACTTGTATACACACACACACACGCATGCATACAAACACTTCCCCTCTTCAAAATCGTGTCCCGTCTCCTCTCGCCCCTAATAACGGTCGCGGGACCGAGCTCACCGCTACCGCGGTAGCGACGGTGGTGGTGGTTGCGGTGCTGGAGGTGGTGGTCGATAGGTTTCGTCGCGGTGGTCAGGCCGTACTCGGGGCTTGTTCGTGCCCCTGTATGTTATAACATATATATATATATATATGTACCTGCTGCCCCGAGTCCTCGTTCTTGTGTGTCGTGTACATCATATATAAGGGTCCTTGCAAAACCCTTCGACGAAACGATGTAAACGAATATTATGATAAATAATACTATCTTTGTATAGTGTTATATAATATTTACCGCTCGTCCTTAAAATACTCGTCGTACGGCGTGTGTACATTTGAATATTATTATTATGCGATGTAGTAATCGATTTTGTGTCCTGGTATTGATGTACATAAAACTACGGCTGAACGCAGTGCATAATGTAATATAATATGGCATCATAAAATGTCCGTGTGTCAGTGTAGTTGAATATCTGCTACAGCAGAGTCATTTCCGTAAAAAACTGTTTGAGCACCCAAAATAGTTTAATATTATATTATATAATATGAAGTATTACATAAGTAGGTACCCACCACAATATTATTATGATTAAATACAGGCACTTAAATAACCCTTTGCATTTTTAATTTGTTTGTTTTAGTTTGAATAACTTAATCCGACGACCAACATTATATTCTATAAACAAAAAAAATATCACGAGTTTTGATTATATTATTACTTATTAGGTAATATTATAACATAAACATTTACGATTTATACCATGCACCTAGGTAGCAGGTACTTAACTACTTAGTTAATGACTTCATAACAATTTTTAATTTACCTTAATTCATTAACCACTTTTGATTATTTTTTAAAACTTTTTACTCGAAAATAACATTTTATTTTTATAAATATACGATACTGCTGCAGTATAATAGGTATAATATATGGTAATAATTGCATTGTTTTATGCGAGTAACGTAGGCTGTACATTTTAGGATATACCCAAATATATATGTAAAATATGTAAAATGTCATTTTTTAATGACTAACAATTTGAACATAATTAATCATATTTTTTATCAGGTAGTTTGCTTAAACAATTAGTTTAAATTGCTAAGAAGAGAATAGAGAATGACTACAGGTTTTCGACTTTTTTTTTCTTTATACCTGTTGTGTTTATTCTATAGTGCCTATGTATAAGCACTGCTGTAACTCAAATAATAGGTATATCAGTTACCAGTTTATCACGTAAGCAATAAACTGGCTCATTAAAACAAATTCAAATGACAATACTAATATACCCACCTACTATTATAATATTAATATAATGTTTAAACATTTTTAATAATCACATAGTTTTGTACAATAAAACGAACGATTATTGCTCCATACAACGTGTTTAATTACGCCATAACTAATAGGTAATAATTGTATACGATGGTTATTACTTATTTATACAATTAACATTTTTTATTATTATTATTATCGTTGTACTCTAAAAGTATTTGTGACGTGTGCCTCGCGTTCATCTCCAGCAGTGCAATAAAATATTATGCCTTTACATCATGACGGTTTTCGAATAACATGAAAACAACCGAGTTTTACAACATTGCAGTTCGGTTCGTTTATCTCAACACTATTATGATATCGTTTGTAACGACGGGGCCAATAAAATGTTTACAAAATATGAAATAAATAATATTTACGAAATATTTCATAATATGTATGTATATATATTTCAGCCACAGCCGCGCCGCCGCCGCCGCCGCCGCCGCCGCCGTCAGCTGTAGTCGTTTCCACGTCGTCGAAATTTTTTACCGTAAAAAATCACTGCGCTCTCATTGAAAATTAATGTAAAACACAATCATTCTGTGCGTGCGTGTGGTATGTATGTATGTGTACGTATATATATATATTATATATACACATTATACACGTTTAAAAACTTTGTGTAATGTTCAAAAGTTTTTCATCTCCCCGATAGATGACTCCGTGCCCGCGGTGTGTCGGGGAGAGTTTTGTCATCATTATTTTGCCCTCGAACTCGCGTATCTTTCATCGCGCAACTCACGCGATCTGCGCAAAAGATCCATATACGTATACAGCAGAAGTTCAACGTTTCGCCATGTGCCCGTGTGTGCACGTGTATTATAATACTGCATATACTCGCTGCAGTGTTGTTGTACTGCCCTTATCCCCCATTTATCTCGAGTCGGTTTCCCACCGTTTCCGCTGCCTTTTAATTTACTTTATTTTTCCGAAGTACCGATGTGATATTATGCACACCTATTGTACACGAATGCAATACGTATTACACCTGATTCACCTATAATATTGTATACCTGTGACGACGTCTTGAGGACGATTTTATCTGACGACATCCATTTATTTTATTATACTTATTTACTATATTTTCTGTTTTCCGCAGCTCTCAGCCCGTTCATCATCTCGAGCATATTATGTCCAACTACCTATTTCCGTTGGATTTTGATTTAATTTACTCTTCCGAGATACCTAAGTACGTATAATAATTAATAATTATAACACAAAACGTATTGCATATTAATATGATGTATTGTTGATGAGTGTAGTATAATGGCGATGATATTATTTTATAATTTGTATTTTCCTTTAACGTTTCCCCGCAGCAGTGGTTGCGCTGATACAATGTAATACAATAATAGTATTTTATGTCAGTAGTCATTATTTAATTTTTAAAACATATTGAGAAACGTGTGTAAATAATATAATATCAATAAAATAACATAGTATCCTAACGTAACGTGGTATCTGCATAGGTATATAAACGTTGCAAGATTAAGTAATAAAAAGTACCTACATTATAATATATGGCATATATTTTCCCCGGTCTAGCTGTAATAGGATCTTGTTATTTTTAATATATTCGAAGGTACAAAAATTGAGTTTTTTATTACACTAACTTATGATTCCCAAATTACACAATAAATTGTACATTATATGGGTACCTGCTACTACTTCGTTTATTACTATTATACATTTTTCACGACGACGAGAATCGTGTGATTAATTTATGTGTAGACTGTGGATAGTCAATACTAATATACTAATGTATCTGAACTTGGCCCCCTTTTTCGCTTAAAAATCGAATGTTAAATCTTATTTTGCAAATCTGTTTTTGGGTGTCATAAAATATTTTTTTTTTTTAAATGAAACAAACATTTAATATTATCTTTTACTATACATCCTTACAAAGATTTCAAACAATCGAAATTTATAGGCTTGATTGTAATAATTAAACTTGATACAAATATTTATTAAAAGTTCTAAGGATTTTGTGACTACATAGTTAGTTGATTCCATATTATCTAAAAAAAATATTTATAGTATTATTGAACACGGTCATTAAATATTAAACATGACGTTTTATTTAACAGAACACTCAAAACTTATTATTTATACAAAAAAAAAATAAATTAAAAATAGGTATAATATATTATGATATACATTGAGTATATATTATCATAAGGATGAACATTTCAAGAAATATATAATTTTTAAATGTATACATTCACCTATGTAGGTTATTAATATTTTTATTTTAATGAAATATAGGTATAATGTAGAAATTGATAAATTACAAGTCATGTTTTTTTTAACACATAATATTATGATTTACGACTTTCGTCGACTAAGAAATTAAAATATCTAAATAATATAAAAAATGTGCATAGATAGGAAAACTACTAAATGAAAAACATTAATATATAATATATATATATATTATACCAATGTGTAAATTACAATTAACACGATAAATATTTAGACAACTTATTGACGAAATCAACAAAGAAACATTTTGCGAATACGAGTATGATATTAACTTGTATAACTTTTATAACGTTAACTTAAAATTCTCCAGTCAATGCAATTGATTCGGAACCACATTCGTCATTTTTATAAGTAATATCACCGGACATCGATAAATAATGCATAAGTGTGTAAGGTAGTTAAATTGAGTTGAATGAATAATGAAAATGGCAACGTATGTATGAAATTAACTATTAAGTATGTACAATAGAAACATACAAATACTGTTAAATGTATCAATTACTTATCAAATATAATAATATAATACGTAGATACTTATACAACACGTAGGTACTTAAATTGTGATTGAAATTATTGTCCGTATAATTGAATTCATAAATAGATAAATATATCTTTACTTTTGCCCTACACTTAAATCTGTAAATTTTCTAACAACAACTACACAATTTAAAATATTAGAAGGTAATATGACATATTTTAATCATCAAAAAATATTATAGGTAAGTACTAGCGATTTACCTTTTAATATTAATTTGTCACATCGATATATTTGAATTATTGTCTTATGATTTATAAAAAAACTTAATACCTATAATAGTGGGTATTAAAAATTGTAAAATATTATAGAATAACAAACCAATAGTTACAACTATAACATTATAAGCATTTAGGTACTATCTTACTAATTGTTAATAAAATCTCAATAAATGTATTTTCTCATAATATTTGTTTTGTGGTTAAATAGATAAATAAACTAAAAATGTATAAACAATTGAGTATTAGAGAAGACACGAGATGTACGCAGGGAAGTGGTTGGCTCTTTATCAGTGTCGATGAAAGCGAAACCAATAATTCACAATTTCACTTATGGTGAAGTGTTCCAAACTTTAAACGCAAGTCCATGATACAAAAACAAAAAAACGAAATACAATTTAAAAAACTAAATCCAAACACTTAGATATATGTTGATATCAAGTTGTTGTGAACAGTGTATGACACTCAAATCTTTGAACTTACCTATTTACTATTGCAATATTGTAATAACTAATATGAGTCTATATTGTCCATGTTCTATTATAAGGTTTGATCAAACTAAATTATTATAAACATCTTGTGTATCATGAATGAAAAAAGTCTTCGCTTGAACCAAATAATATTATGTTGAACATTATAATATATTGTATGCAATAAACGCGTGTTACTTGTTATGCATGCATATATTTATGAATATGCACGTGCTTATGTATATAATGTGCGCTCTCGTGTGTGTGTGTGTGTGTGATGGCACATAATATATGGTTTATTATTGTGACCATATACCGTTATTTCTAGACATATATAAATCGAAACTATGAAACTATACGATTTTGGTGAAAACTAAAATAATATGATCATAATAGTACAATACATTAAAATGTTTCATTGTATTTTATTATTTATTGTACATGCCTATTATTATATTGTCGTGGCGGGAGTGCGGGACGCCGCCATTACCTATTATATAATAGTATTCAGGCACTTATACCTACGTATATATTTTTTTCTAGTTGTAATTAAATAGGAAAAAAAAATACAAAAAACGGGAAAATGTGAGCACGTGCTTGACGGTTTCCGAAATAAAGACCGAAAGAATGAAAACAAAAAATACAAACGACCGAGCGCGCTTGTTAAGCTCGGTATTGACCTCGGTGCGTCGCTTATACACTATGGTGGTAATGGTATAATAATAATAGTCAGTAATTTCCTACCATTATATTATTATTATTACAATATATTATATATTGTATTATTACAATATGTATATTGTATATAATAGTACTCATATATACATATATATATACGTATACGTATTACACCATGCATATACGCAACTAAATATTATATATTATATAATATCACATAATATCGTTATAACAATAATTATTACCGACTCGCTCTCCCATGTAGACGATTCGTCGTCGTCCTCTCCGTCGTTGTGTATTATAGTTGTCGAGTCGTCGTCGTCCATCGACTCCGCTCTGCTTCGGAGGGCGTAGTCGAAACGAAATAAATAAAAACCAGCGTGTACACCTATACCCGTGTATTAACGTTCTACGCGCCTTGTAATATATACGAAATGTAATTCCAGAAGCCGCTTTTTTTTTTCCATTACGAGTACTCCTCTATATTTATATTATAATATATTATTATTATAAGGTTTTTTTTTCCCATTTTAATTACTAAATGCCGGCGCTCGGTGTGCCCTAACCTACCTATCTCTGCTGCACAAGTACGTGCATAATATCGTATATTATTATTATTACTATCGTTATTATTATATAATATATTATTATTGTACGTGCGCGCATACAATATAATAAATGACGTTATATATTATTATTATTATTATTATGACGAGTATTTATATATACATACATATAGGTATACGCATACATACACGGTGCGGTAGGCGTTTGTGTTGTTGTTATTGGATTTTCTCGGCTACCGGATTGGGCGGCGAAAACGATTCCGAACGTAAAAATTACTAGACTCGTCCATACAATATAATAATATATAATATTATATGTATACACACATATATATATATATATAGCTGTGACCGCGGTATATAGTCGTGGTAAATGCGTTTAGTGTTTGATGTGTGTGTGTGTGTGTGTGTGTGTGTGTGTGTGTGTGTGTGTGTGTGTGTGTGTGTGTGTGTGTGTGTGTGTACCGTGTGTGTGCGTTAGTAGTCGCGCTGTGTACGAGATGAAAATATTAAATACGTTTGGCGGCGGCGGTGGCGGCGGTGTGTGTATTCGATTTGCATAAACGACCGGCAATTGTCGGGGTCCAAGATTAATTCCGGTGGCAGTTGTCCGCTCGATAAATTACAACCGACCGGGGCAAAAGTGGTTTTTTAGGTATTCCGTACACAACAAATGGTTCACATGCGTAGGAACGACGACGATTATTCGCCTTATTATTATTTACCTTATTTACTTTAGTTTTTTTCTTTTTTTTTTTCACTTCCAATCTTCTTCCTTTCTCATGAATATGCAACGGCAACCGCGATAATACGTTTTTTTCCATTCAAACAATGTAGACATACACACACACACACACACACACACACACACACACACACACTCACACTCACACACACGCGCGCACTGAACTAAACTTGAACGCTCGTGCTCGCCTATAATAATGCATATATTATTTTCTATATAGGTATAATTGAGTACGGGTAGTAACAATAATAATGTGTAGGTAATATTATAACTTTATCACGTACCTAAGCTCTACTTTCGTGTGATGTGATGTCACTGGAAATATTTCATCAATTTCTACCTCCGTTTCGAGTTACTTGTACATTATTATGTGGATAGTATAGATTATAATGACAGCGAAACACGATCACAAAACTATCCACAATAATCCACAACAAATTTCGCATGATTTTGATACAACTTATAATACTAAATTATAATTGTACATAATATTATGCAATATATGTGTGGTCTCTGCAGCGCAGACATCCTATTCGATAACGTCAAACTGAATAATAACAGTGTGTCACTTATCCGACCGGGTATAACTATGTTGTATATTATATTAATTAATAATATTTCAATAATTTACCGCTGAATCGACTTTCGATATAATTATAAGTACCTACCTATATTATGTTCTCCTCAAGTTATCGACTGTAAATTATTATAGATACCCACCTGCCGTACGGAGTAGCTTGTAAATAATTTCAATTCCAACACTTTAGACAATTATTAGCAACAATAACTTTCCATCGCTTACCATTGTATAGGTAATAAAATCGTAAACCATGAGCGTATTAGCAATATTTATTATTTACTCCGACTTTTCTTTCTTCAAAATTATTCGAATTTTACAATACGCTTGTGACACACTGTATAAATAGATAATAAACATTATACTATTATCATCTCATTTGTATAAAATATGTATAAAGTTAATGATTCTTGTCGGTGAAAAAACTTTATACATATTATATTGAATCGGTTTGTCTTCGTGGATTTATTGTTCCGATATTTTTGTATGAAAAAAATAAATGTTTTAGTTTCAACGAGTCGGGAATGTGTTTTGTTTTAATTTTACTGTTAATTAAACTTCTCACGTTCGTCACTTAACATTCGTCTCCACATACCTATACGATTGGAAAGCTATACATACCGCAGCAATATAATAGCTGGTATAGGTATAGCAAAAACGTTTGGTATGCGATTATTGATAAAAGTAAAGTCCTTATGACCGACACTATATAATATTATTATGACTAAATAATACGACCAAACGTAAATAATCATAATTAAAAAAATATGCTTATACGATAGTAGAGCGTTAAATTATCATTTTTATGCTCGAATGATGGATACAGAAACTGCAGCAGGCGGCAGTACACACTACATTATTATTATTATAAGTGCATTAAAAAAAAAGTAGATTTAAGTAGGTTTATCAAAGAGGTATATAATTTCGGATGCACTGGTGTGGAAATAATTTGTTGCGTCGCGATAGTATCAGTTGTCTCCCACGGTAAAATTTGTCATAATTTAAAATACCTATTAGTGCGTCACGGTATTTTTTGAATAAAAAAAAGAAAGAGTCAAAAACGTCTAGCGATTTCATTAATTAATCGACCGAACTTTATAAGACTGCTTAAAAAAATAATGACGACTATTTCGAAATAAACATATCCATACCTTTATACAGCTATATCTAAATACCTACCTACGGCTGTACCAAAATAAAGTTTTTATAATTAGGTAGGTTCCTACCTATTATCTCGTATAAACACATAATAATTGGAATTATTATTGTTTTTTATTCAAGACGATCTGCTCAACGATCTTGTTGTATGTATATAATGTCTAAGTAGTATATAAATTATGTCGTTTATGTGGTTACCGTGTTACAAGCCTGTCTTAACCAAAACATTCAACTCTTCCGTTGGCTGTAGTTTCCGTGAACGTTTTTTTTTAATCTCTTCTCGGTTCGGTCCTATACAACTATAATTGCAGCCTTCAGCCGGTATCTTAGACACAGATTTATCTCCATCATAATTAGTTATTTATCGCACGGCCTGTACAGGTCTTTGGGTCTCACCATACCATGCGTTTTGGCAGGTCCGGTTAAACCAGACGCGTTTGACTGGATCATTCGTAAATGTTAATTTTTAAGAAGACCCACACCCACATAATATGTCGTCATCGTCTTACAAACGTACAGCATGGAAAACTTAGGTTCAGCAGCCTAAATTTCGTGCGATAATCCTTAATAGTAGAGAAAATTGATCTATCATCAAACTCAAAGTTAAGAATACATAATCATTCGTAGTGTTAGCACGAAAGTTTTTTTCATGATGTTTTAATATTATATTCTTACCTTTAAGTTGTTATTTAAGATTACCACAAAAACCTTGGACATGCTGCAGAACACAAAATTGGTATAATATTATGTCTTACGTTTATCAACGACCGAGACAACACTGTAGGTACAACACACTCGGATTTTGCTCTACACTGGTAGTGAACATTATTAGCATGTCCACAGTGCATTTAGAACTTTCCATATGTTTATTATATATTATTATAAATGTATGTGTACTCGCACGGACTGGGATCAATAGGCCTATATAGCTGTGCAATTGAAGGAGGAAACTTCCGATGACCGCGGTTAGTCTCAAAAGTTATCGGGCCACATACTATAGCGATGCGGTGACGTATGTTCAATTACAAAAAATTTACATATCAAGTAAGTGTTGCCGCTTTCCCGCGACAGCAGTGCGTCTGGCGCAGCGGTGGCGACCGCGCTCGGGAAAATCGGCAGTCAGCTGATACAGTTCCATATACTTTTATATATTATGTGTATATGACGATTTGCGGGCGACATACGAACTATATATATATATAAATACTTATACGCGCACACACGCACATACATAGTTTGCATATATGCGCGTACCGCTAAGTCTACATGTACCCACACGGGAATACAAGCGGTGGTTTCTAACGAGCGCTATTGTAAATACGTTGTAGCGAATATAATATATATATATATATAAGCCAAGAAAAAGATAAAACAAAAACTAACATCTGCCGGTTTCGCATTGTTTCTGCCGCCGCCGCCACGGTTGGTATTTTTCTATCGCGCTCGGTCGCTTATATTTACTATTTTTCACTCGTGTAGATAATATGCACCTAGGTATATACCTATAAAACATCTATGTATATGTATATTAAATACGTGTTATATACACACGAGTCCGGCCGGCGTGCGTATATTCTTCGCGAGTGTGGTGTTTTTTTCTCGCGACGAACACACATTTCGGGCGGAAAAACAAAAGAAAAAAAAACCAGTAAAAACGTGTACCTACCTAATATCAGAGTTTTGCGGTTCAGCACACCTATAGCACACACACGCACACACACACACACACACACACACACACACACACGCAGACCCTCGTTAAAGTTTCATTATATTACACCACGTGCATAGGTACAGTGTGCGACGCCTCGGTAACGCACCGGCAAGCGAACGTTGAACCGACGGACAACAATCGCGCGAGTGGCGTCGGCGCGGAACTATCTCTCACTATACTCACGTACTTTGCCTGTGTGTGTGTGTGTGTGTGTGTGTGTGTGTGTGTGTGTGTGTGTGTGTGTGCGTG